>NW_005871212.1:108464-133543 GCF_000147115.1 Myotis lucifugus | reverse complement strand
CAGCAGTCCTCAGGTTACGTCGGACTCGAGGTACATAATTTGTGGTTACGTCATCATCTCCCATTTACAGTATTTATAAAAAAAAAAAGTTCCGTCATTTCAATGTATGTACATATGTGCTTTATGTTTTTTATTATTTATTTGCCACAAGTAAAGGTCAGGAATTATTATCTTTTGATTGTTTTTACTGTTTCACTTCATTACTGCTGTGTATGTGCTCCATGTGAGTGACGCAGGTGCTTATGTAGGTGGGTTCCGACTTATGGCAAAAACCGTGTTATGTCGCGCTATAAGAACGGATCTCCGACTTAACCCGAGGACCTACTGTAGTCCCTTCCCTGACCAATTCTAGCTCCAATTTTAACATTGCCCTTGCTTTGGAATTCCGCACTGGTTGAGAGAAGAATAGTATGATTCTGACACAAAGAAAAAAAAAAGATAGTGAGAGAAAAAGACTTCCTTACTTTTACCTTTTTTCATGTTGTGAATCCTCAAATATATTTTTAGTGTTCATAATTATCTTTAGGAAAATATATTCTTCCTTTTTTTTCTCAACACAATAAGTCACTATATGGTTATTATGTTAGAATGGGTATGTTAATTTACTCAGTTGAATCAGTTAGGACACTCTCCCTAAAGAGAAAAACATTTTTACATTTGATCAAAAACATCTTGTGTAATTTACGAGCAATTGTTAAGCTGATTTCGCAACTTGGTATTATTTTCTAGCAGGTATGTTGACCCTGACCTCTTGTAGAGCAGAGAAGACCTTTGCAGATGGTATGGAGGACAGTTTTATGTTATTGTCATAATGTATGAAAGGGTCAATCAACAGGTATAAAAAATCCATCTGAAAAAGGGTTTTCTACACTACAACTGTATTTACTGTTTTGGTTTGGCTTTTCTTTTAGTTATTTAGACTTCACCTTGCCGGTCACCATGTCACTGAGAAAAAGAACACATTATGTATAGAGGAACAAAGATAAGTAAGGCAGTGATTTCTCGTTCAAAACAACTCAAGCAAGAAAACAAAAGAGGGAGGACACCCAAGATGGCGGCACAGGTAAACACCGGAGTTTGCTGCCTCGCACAAGCACTTCAAAAATACAACTAAAAGACGGAACGGACATCACCCAGAACCACAGGAAGGCTGGCTGAGTGGAAATTCTACAACTAGATGGAAAGAGAAAAACATACCCAGACTCAGAGGAGGCGCAGTGCGGAAGTAAAATACAAAGGTGCGGAGGTGCCCGCGGAGTGGGCTGGCGGCTGAGGGCGCAGTTGTCGTTTTCAATCGGGAGGGAGTCTCAGGCTCTGAGCTCCAGTTCCGGGCGAGTCTCTAGGGACCCAGACTCATACGGGAGAAGCGGGACTGTCTGGCATCGGTCAGAACCCTAGGGCAGCTTTCTCTCCGAGGGGCTTGCAGCGATTACCGGGACACTGAGAAGCAGAGCCTCTGAGGGCAAGACTGAGAGCAGCCATAACTGCTAGCCCCGCCCTGTTTTTTTTTGTGTGTGTGTGTTTTACTTTTTTTTTCATAAGCTATTTTTATTTTTATTTTGTTATCTTTAATTTCTTTATTGGTTAAGGTATTACAAATGTGTCCTCATCCCCCATTAACCCCCAACCTCCCCCCCCGCCCCCATGCTCTCATCCCCCTGTTGTCTGTGTCCAATTGGTTGGCTTATATGTATGCATACAAGTCCTTTGGTTGATCTCTTCCCCTAACCCCCACCCTCCCCCACTTTCCTTCCAGGAATTGACAGTCTGATCACTGTTTCTTCACCTCTGAATCTGTCCCTGTTCATCAGTCTATGTTGTTCTCTATATTCCACAAATGAGTGAGATCATGTGGTATTTATCTTTCTCTGACTGGCTTATTTCACTTAGCATAATGCTCTCCAGTTCCATCCATACTGTTGGAAATGGTAAGAATTCCTTCCTTTTTACCACAGCGTAGTATTCCATTGTGTAGAGGTACCACAGTTTTTTAATCCACTCATCTGCTGATGGGCACTTAGGCTGTTTCCAAATCTTAGCTATGGTGAATTGTGCTGCTATGAACATAGGGGTGCATATATCCTTTCTGGTTGGTGTTTCTGGCTTCTTGGGATATATTCCTAGAAGTGGGATCACTGGGTCAAATGGGAGTTCCATTTTTAGTTTTTTGAGGAAACTCCATGCTGTTCTCCACAGTCACTGTACCAGTCTGCATTCCCACCAGCTATGCACGAGGGTTCCTTTTTCTCCACATCCTCTCCAACACCTGTTGTTTGCTGATTTGTTGATGATAGCCATTCTGACAGGTGTGAGATGATACCGCATTGTCGTTTTGATTTGCATCTCTCTTATAATTAGTGACTTTGAGCATGTTTTCATATGTCTTTTAGCCTTCTGTATGTCCTCTTTTGAAAAGTGTCTATTTAGGTCCTTTGCCCATTTTTTTATTGGATTGTTTATCTTTCTTTAGTTAAGTTGTATGAGTTCCCTATAAATGTTGGAGATTAAATTTTTTTTTTGTTTTGTTTTTTGTTTGTTTAATTAAATCTTTATTGTAAAGATTGTTACATTTGTTCCTCTTTTTTTCCTCCCATAACTCCCCTCCTTCCAGCTCCCACCCCACCCTCTGCCCTCACTCCCCACCCACTGTCCTCATCCATAGGTGCATGATTTTTGTCCAGTCTCTTCCCGCATCTCCCACACCCCTTTCCCCCCAAGAATAGTCAGTCCACTCCCTTTTTTTGCCCCTGATTCTATTATGATCAACAGTTCATTCTGTTCATCAGATTATTTATTCACTTGATTCTTAGATTCATTTGTTGATAGATAGATGCATATTTGTTGTTCATAATTTCTATCTTTACCTTTTTCTTCTTCTTCCTCTTCTTAAAGGATACTTTTCAACATTTCATATAATACTGGTTTGGTGGTGATGAACTCCTTTAGCTTTTTCTTATCTGTGAAGCTCTTTATCTTCACTTCTGAATGATAGCTTTGCTGGATGAAGTAATCTTGGTTGTAGGTTCTTGGCATTCATCACTTTGAATATTTCTTGCCACTCCCTGCTGGCCTGCAAAGTTTCTGTTGAGAAATCAGCTGACATTCGTATGGGTACTCCCTTGTAGGTAACTGATTTTCTTTCTCTTGCTGCTTTTAGGATTCTCTCTTTGTCTTTTGCTCTTGGCATTTTAATTATGATGTGTCTTGGTGTGGTCCTCTTGGATTCCTTTTGTTTGGGGTTCTCTGCGCTTCCTGGACTTGTAAGTCTATTTCTTTCACCAGGAAGGGGAAGTTTTCTGTCATTATTTCTTCAAATAGATTTTCAATATCTTGCTCTCTCTCATCTTCTGGCACCCCTATAATTCTGATGTTGGTATGTTTGAAGCTGTCCCAGAGGCTCCTTACACTATCTTCATATTTTCGGATTCTTTTTTCATTTTGCTTTTCCGGTTGGGTGTTTTTTGCTTCTTCGCATTTCAAATCTTTGACTTGATTCTTGCGCTCCTCTGGTCTGCTGTTGGGAGTCTGTATAATATTCTTTATTTCAGTCTGTGTATGCTTAATTTCTAGTTGGTTCTTTATCACAGCATCGAGGGTCTCATTAGATTTCTTGTAGATCTCAATAAGTTTATCGGCGGCTTCTAGACAGTTCTTGAGAGACCTTAAAAGTGTGGTTCTGAACTCAATATCCTCCCTTGATAGTTTTGTCCTGTTTCTTTGTTTCTGCATTTTTTATGCTTTCTTGGTGCACCCCCTAGTGGTCTTTGTGCGTAGTCTTGTTGTAGTTAAGCCCTGATTGTTGTAGTTAATACTAGAGGGATTTGACCTCCAGGCTGACTGGCTGTGAGAGTCAGCTGTGTCTGCAGTGTGAAAACTTCTGTCCTCTAGGGAGGTGCTAATCTAGCCTTTGTCTGAGGCTATCTGGCAAATGGCTCCGCGCAGGGCTTGGGCGGGGCGGGTCACATGGGATCAACAGGGCGGGCGGAGGGAACAGTTATGGCTGCTCTCAGTCCCGTTCCCAGAGGCTCTGCTTCTCAGAGTCCCAGCACCCGCTGCAAACCTCGGAGAGAAAGCTGCCCTCATGTTCCAACCGATGCCAGACAGTCCCGCTTCTCCCGTTTGAGTCTGGATCCCTAGAGACTTGCCTGGATCTGGAGCTCAGAGCCTGGGACTCCCTCCCGATTGAAAACGACAACCGCGCCCTCAGCCACCAGCCCGCTCCACACGCACCTCTGTACCTTTCTATTTTTCACACTGCGCCTCCTCTGAGCCTCGGTATGCTGTTCTTTTTCCTTCTAGTTGAAGAATCTCTCCTCAGCCAGCCTTCCTGTGGTTCTGGGTGATGTCCGTTCCGTCTTTTAGTTGTATTTTTGAAGTGGTTGTTCGAGGCAGCAAACTTCAGTGTTTATCTTGGTTTCTCTCAAGCCCTGCCCTGTTGATCCCGTGGGACCCGCCCCGCCCAAGCCCTGCAGGGAGGCTTTTGCTGGATAGCCTCAGGCAAAGGCTAGATTAGCACCTCCCTAGAGATCCAGGAGCCAGGAAGCCCAGAGGTCAGAGTGGGACCATCCAGTTTGCAGCTCCATGGAAACATAAAGGACACACTCAGGGGGCAGACTCAGTGAGCACCAAAGCCCCACTGAAGCAAGTCTTGCCCCAGAGGGGTGTCTCCAGCACAGAAGTTCTCCCACTGCAGACACAGCTGATTCTCACAGCCAATTGGCCTGGAGGTCAATTCCTCCCAGTGATAACTACAACAATCAAGGCTTAATTACAACAAGACTGTGCACAAAGCCCACAAGGGGGTGCACCAAGAGTGTCTACCTCAGGTAATTGGGACACTTAGCACAGAAAGGCACCCTATCGACACAGTGAAGCATAAAAAATGCCGAGACAAAGAAACAGGACACAAATGACAGAAATGGAGGAAAGCAAACTGCAGGATATAGAGTTCAAAACCACACTTTTAAGGTCTTTAAAGAACTGTCTAGAAGCCGCCGATAAATTTAGTAAGGCCCTCGAAAAGACTGGTGAGACCGCCGATAAATGTATTGAGATCTTCAAGAAATCTAGTGAGACCCTCGATGTTGTGATAAACAACCAACTAGAAATTAAGCATACACTGACTGAAATAAAGAATATTATTCAGACTCCCAACAGCAGACCAGAGGATCGCAAGAATCAAGTCAAAGATTTGAAATGCGAAGAAGCAAAAAACACCCAACCGGAAAGCAAAATGAAAAAAGAATCCAAAAATACGAAGATAGTGTAAGGAGCTCTGGGACAGCTTCAAGAGTACCAACATCCGAATTATAGGGGTGCCAGAAGAAGAGAGAGAGCAAGATATTGAAAACCTATTTGAAGAAATAATGACAGAAAACTTCCCCTACCTGGTGAAAGAAATAGACTTCCAAGTCCAGGAAGCGCATAGAACCCCAAACAAAAGGAATCCAAAGAGGACCACACCAAGACACATCATAATTGAAATGCCAAGAGCAAAAGACAAAGAGAGAATCCTAAAAGGAGCAAGAGAAAGAAAATCAGTTACCTACAAGAGAGTACCCATATGAATGTCAGCTGATTTCTCAACAGAAACTTTGCAGGCCAGAAGGGAGTGGCAAGAAATATTCAAAGTGATGAATACCAAGAACCTACAACCAAGATTACTTTATCCAGCAAAGCTATCATTCAGAAGTGAAGGTCAGATAAAGAGCTTCACAGATAAGAAAAAGCTAAAGGAGTTCATCACCACCAAACCATTATTATATGAAATGCTGAAAGGTATCCTTTAAGAAGAGGAAGAGGAAGAAGAAGAAAAAGGTAAAGATACAAATTATGAACAACAAATACACATCTATCAACAAGTGAATCTAAAAATCAAGTGAATAAATAATCTGATGAACAGTATGAACTGGTGATTGTAATAGAATCAAGGACATAGAAAGGGAATGGACTGACTAATCTTGGGGGGGGGGAAAGATTATGGGGGGTGCGGGAGGAGATTGGACAATAATCGTGCACCAATGGATGAGGACAGTGGGTGGGGAGTGAGGGCGGAGGGTGGGGTGGAAACTGGGTGGAGGGGAGTTATGGTGGGAAAAAAGAGGAACCAATGTAATAATCTGAATAATAAAGATTTAATTTTAAAAAAATAAAACAAAAGAGGAATATATTTAAATTACTGAAAGAAATAAACCATTAACCTAGATTTCTATAACCAATGAAAATACCTTTTAAAAATGATGGAGGAATAATAACTTTTTCTTAATTTACAAAAACTGAAGGTTTTCATCATCTGCAAACTGATACTACAAGAAATGCTAAGGGCAGTCTTTCTATAAAAAGAAAATAATACTGTGTGGCAATCTCGATCTATACACAGGAATGAGAAGCACTGAAATGAACTACATGGATAAATCTATAAGATATTTTTGTTTTGTGTAAATCTCTTTAAAATTAAATTGTTTAAACAAAGATAATAATGTAGTGAGTGGTTTACAATAGACAGGGTGGAAGAAACGTAGTTTTACACTTGTTCATATGGAAAATAATACAATAAATAATAATGCATGAATAAACTCTGCTTCTCATACTCACAACTATAAACTTTTGTCCCACCCTGTATGTAAAACTAAAATTATGCTAACAGCATATAGGTCAGAAGGGAAGAAATGGAAGTATTACAAGGTTTTAATGCTATATATTAAGTGATATAATGTCTCTTAAAGGTTAGATTGTGATAGGCTGAAACTGTATACTGTTATAACTTAAAACAACCACTAGCATTAAAAAACACACAAAGAATTATGGCTAATAGTCCAACAAAGAAGCTAAAATATGATCATGAGAGTATACAATCTATACTAATAAAAGGGTAATACGCTAATTAGGGTGGAAGTCTTCTGGATGTCCATCTGGAAGTCCATCCAAACAAAGCCAGAGTGGCTGCAAGGCCCGGGGCTCATGGCAACTGTGGGCTCACGGCAGCCATGGGCTCAGGCAGCTGCAAGGCCCAGGGCTCAGGCAGCCATGAGTCCCAGCGGCTACAAGGCCCGGGGCTCAGGCCTTGCAGCCGTGGCAGCCGGCAGTGGCAGCAGCAGTGGGGTGATGAGGGTGGTGCCTTCCCCTGGTCAGCCCGGTCGCCTCCCACAGAGGGAGGCCAGACTGCAGCTTGGCCCATGGGGAGCGGGCCTAAGCCATCAGTAGGACATCCCCTGAAGGCTTCTGGACTGTGAGAGGGGGCAGGCCGGGCTGAGGAACACCCCCCTAGTACAAGAATTTTCATGCACCGGGCCTCTAGTCTAAATATATATAAAACCCTAATATGCAAATAGACCGAAAGGTAGAACAACCAAATAACCGGTCACTATGACAAGCACTGACCACCAGGGGGTGCACACGGAGCATGGTGGGTGTTGGCAGCAAGCAGCAGAACAAAGAACATGGCAGGCACTGGCTGCAGTGGGATGGTGGAACAGGTGAGCGTGGGCGCCAGACCAAGGCGGGGTGCCGGTAACTGTCATCAGGGTGAGCCTCTGGTAGTTAGTGAAAATTCTTTGCTCCTGTGCACTGCAGTCCTGCTGGCCCTCACACCTGCTGCCAGCACCGGCCCCACTCACACCTGCAGCTGGCACCAGAGCCGCTGCTTACACCCACTGCCAGCACCTGGTGCTGGCCCCAATTGCCCCTTAAGGCTTCTTCACCTCCCCCTGCTCCTGAGGGGCAATCAGGGCAGTAGTTGCCACTTGCACCTGCTGCTCGCGCTTGCCCCAATCGCTCCACGCTGTCAGCAGGTGTAAGCCAGACTGGCACTGTCAGCAGTGGGAATGGGAATGGGGCTGCCAGCAGACAGGAGACTGGGGGCCATGGTGGGAGAGGCTGGGTGGTGGCATGGAGGATGAGCCAAGACCCAAACCTGTGCCCACCACAGCCTCATGGCCCACAGTTCCTTTCAAGGTGCATAAATTCGTGCACTGTGCCCCTGGTTAATCTATAAAAAGGGAGAAAATGAAGACAAAGAGGACAAAGGACACATGAGACAAATAGAAAAAATTGCAAATGATAGATTTAAACCTAGCAGTATGAATCAAATCTAATGGCATTTAAGGCCAGTGATCTAAATGCTCCAAATAAAAAAGAGAGATTGTCAGATTCAATATAAAGCAACTCCACTTATAAGGAAACACATTTTAACTATAAGAAAAAATGGGTTAAAATTTAAAAGGTGGGAAAAAAGATACCATGCTAACACTAAAAAAAGAAAAGGCCTGGAGTGGTTATATTAACATGAAAGAATATTTAAAGCAAAGAAGAGCAGGTACAAAAAGGTCATTTCATAATAATAAAGCTTTCAATTTATTGAGAGAATTTAACAGTCCTGAATGCATACACACTTAGTCACAGAGCTTCAAAATATATAAGGCAAAAATGGATAGAACTTAAAGAAAAAATAAATCTATAATTAGAGTCAGAGATTTTAATAACCCTAACACTATAATTAAGGGAATAATTACAGAAAAGCAATACTATCAGCCATCTTGACCTACTTGGCATTTATAGAAAATTTCACACAAATACAGCAGAATACACATTGTTTTAAAATTCATATGGAAGTTTTATAAGAATATATCATATCCTGAGCAATAAAAGGGGTATCAAAGTATTTGAAGGACTCAAGTCATACAAAATATGTTCTCTGACAAAAATCAAACTATTTTTGTAATACACAAGTATTATTTGCTTTTTTTCACTCTCATTCTCTCATGTGTTTATGGTGGAGTTTTCCCAAATCTACATGATGTGTGATATCACAACAGATTGAATGCAGAAGCAGTTATGAAAATCCAACTGCTTTTTTCTTGTCATACATTAAATGTATTTTCAAAATTTAAAACTATACCACTCTGCTCACTAATATTTTTTGAGATATGGTTATTTTTTCACAAAATATATTGATATATAAGACTTAAATTATTTTTAATTGTTTAATACTCATTCTAAAATTTCTCAGTTTTAATTTCTAACATTGTAAATATTGATAGATATAACTCATATAAAATAAGAAGGCCCTCTTTGTGTGGGATGTAAAACTGAAAGCAACAAAAGAATAAACAAGTAAAACAAAATCCAGCCAGGCCAGTGTGGCTCAGTGGTTGAATGTCACCCTATGAACCAAGAGGTCATGGTTCCCGATTCCCAGCCAGGGCACATGTTCCGGTTGTAGGCTTGATCCCCAGTATGGGGTGTGTAGAAGGCCAATCAATGATTCTCTCTCGTCATTGATGTTTTTATCTCTCTCTCCCTCTCCCTTCCTCTCTGAAATCAATAAAAATATATTTAAAAAAACAAAACAAACAAATAAACAAAAAAACATAGGCACTGACAATAGTATGGTGGTTACCAGAGGGAAGGAGGGTGGGGGTAGTAAAGGGAGCCAAATATAATCATGTATCAAAGAATTGTACACTTGAGACCTATAAATTTTATGAACCAAAGTCATCCCAATAAATTTAATTTTTAAAAAGAAAGAAATGTCCTCTTTGGAGACTTCAATAATTTTAAAGTGTGCAAAGGAGTACTGAGAACAAAAAACTTGATAACCATTCCTTCAGAACAATTCAAACATTGCCACTCTTTGACTCATGAAAACATTACTGATTTTTCAACTGGATATCTCCATCTTGATGTGTCACTCACACTTGAAGTTTAACATATTCAATACCAAACTCATACTCTTCTCCTCTCCCACCAAATCAGTTCCTTCTATTGACATGCCTGTTTTTGTTAACGCTCCATTTTTTTGAGACGCTGACACTTGAAACCTTGAAACAGGTATAATTTCTTCTTCTCTTTCCCATTTTTGGTATCTCCGTTAAGTGTTTGTATTTTGTCAGTTTATTTTATCCATCTACCCATTAGATTGCAAATTCCCTGAGGACAGAGTCCATATATTAATCATATTTTTTTTATTTCCCATAATAGTGATCCCTTACTCAAAAATAAGACCTATTAGTGGAATGATTCACAAATGATTGATTGATAAAAATGACAGAAAATTGGTACTATTGAATGAATTCATTATTTAATACAAAATAATGAGTCTGTTCATAAGCCTCTGGTCATAATTAAACACAACAATGTGATTTTAATTATCTTTGAATTAGCACCATCATAAAATACCAATATGTTAGGTAATGAACAAACATTAATACATTAGTATATGGAGAGCTCAAGATCAGTTGAGAGCCGTGCAGAGAGTGCACTGGGTAAGAGGAGTTGCCATACTGCCAGGTAGTTTAGATTTTGTGTTAAGGTTTTTGCACCTAAATTTATGCCTCTAATTAAAATAGCCATGAGAGCTGAAAGCTGGGCAAAGCATTAACAAAGGCACCTGTGCCAGGACCTGCTTTGTTCAAAGTAGAGATATTTCCAACCATATGATAATGATATTTGAAGAAGGTGAATTGTAATAGAGTCTTGACAGGAAACTGGGGGAAAGTTTGACAATCTGGCTATTGACTGACACTTACTCTTTTTTTTAAATAAATCTTTATTGTTCAGATTATTACATTGGTTCCTCTTTTTTCCCACCATAGCTTCCTTCCACCTGGTTCCCACCCCACCCCATGCCTTTACCCCCTCCCCGCACTGTCCTTGTCCATAGGTGTATGATTTTTGGGCAGTCTCTTCCCTCACCCCCATACCCCTTTCCCCCTGAGAATTGTCAGTCCACTCCCTTTCTATGCCACTGATTCTATTATATTCACCAGTTTATTCTGTTCATCAGATTTTTTATTCATTTGATTTTTAGATTCATTTGTTGATAGATATGTATTTGTTGTTACTTTGTTGTTCGTAATTTTTATCTTTACTTTTTTCTTCTTCTTCCCCTTCTTAAAGAATACCCTTCAGCATTTCATATAATACTGGTTTGGTGCTGATTAACTCCTTTAGCTTTTCCTTATCTGTGAAGCTTTTTATCTGACCTTCAATTCTAATTGATAACTTTGCTGGGTAGAGTAATCTTGGTTGTAGGTTCTTGCTAGTCATGACCTTGAATACTTCTTGCCACTCCCTTCTGGCCTGCATAGTTTCTGTTGAGAAATCAGCTGACAGTCGTATGGGTACTCCCTTGTAGGTAACTGAGTTTCTTTCTCTTGCTGCTTTTAAGATTCTCTCTTTGTCTTTTGCCCTTGGCATTTTAATTATGATGTGTCTTGGTGTGGTCCTCTTTGGATTCCTCTTGTTTGGGGTTCTTTGCACTTCCTGTACTTGTAAGTCTATTTCTTTCAGCAGGTAGAGGAAGTTTTCTGTCATTATTTCTTCAAGTAGGTTTTCAATATCTTGCTCTCTCTCTTCTTCTGGCACGCCCATAATTCTGATGTTGGTACGCTTGAAGTTGTCTCAGAGGCTCCTTACACTATCTTCATATTTTTGGATTCTTTTTTCATTTTCCTTTTCTGGTTGGGTGTTTTTTGCTTCTTTGTATTTCAAATCTTTAACTTGATTCTTGGGGTCCTCTAGTCTGCTGTTGGATCTCTTTATATTATTCTTTATTTCAGTCAGTGTATGCTTAATTTCTAGTTGGTCCTTTTTCATATCCTTGAGGGTCTCACTAAATTTCTCAGAGGTTTCTAGAAGATTCTTGAGTAACCTTATAACCGTGGTTTTGAACTCTATATCTAGTAGTTTGCTTTCCTCTATTTCTTTCATTTGTGACATGTTTCTTTGTCTCTGCATTTTGGCTGCTTCCCTGTGTTGATAGAGTGGCTTTGTGTCCTAGGTGTCCTATAGGGCCCAGTGACTCAGCCTCCCTAATTACCTGAGGTTGACATTCTTGGTGCACCCCTTTGTGGGCTGTGTGCACAATCTTATTGTAGTTAAGTCTTGATTGCTGTTAGTAACACTGGGAGGAATTGACCAATTGGCTGTGAGGACCAGCTGTGTCTACAATGGGAGAACTACTGTGCTGGAGACACCCTTATGGAGCAGGACTTGCTTCAGTGGGGCTTTGGTGCCCACTGAATCTGCCCTTTAAGTGTGTCGCTTATGGATGTGAAGAGTTGCATTCTGGTATGGTCTCACTCTGACCACTGGGTATACTGGCTCTTGGATCTCCAAGGAGGTGAAAAGTCAGCCACTGCCTGAGGGCCCCCCAGCAGGAGCTACAGAGAGATCTGCAGATTCCTCCTCTTTGTTTGGGGTTTGGAAGTGCCCAGATGAGGCCCAGCTGTGAAGCAATGCGGGCTGCTGTCTAAGCCTTCTTTTGGAGGCTTTGGTGCTCTTTGACCCAGCTGCAGTTTGTTAGGTTTTAGATTGCAAAAGAACAGGCCATTCATATGCAAAAGTCTCTGCTCACAGCTTGGGTGGGGTTGTAAATTGGGTGGGGCAGGGTCTCAGGGAATCATCAGGGCAGAGAAAACTGCAAAGTCTGCTCTGCCTTGGAGCGATCCTGGGGTCTTTGTGTCCCGTGGCCCTGTGCAGGAACAATGATCGCTGCAAGCACGTCTGTGAGAAAGCCGCCCTCGCGTTCCAGCCCGATGCCAGACAGTCCAGTTTCTCCCCGTATGAGTCTTGGTCCCCAGAGTCTTGCCTGGAACTAGAGTTCAAAGCATTTGGAGCTTGTATCTTCCTCCCAATTGAAAAAGACAACAGAACACCCAGTTGCCAGCCTGTTTCCGCCTGTGCCTCCATACCTCTGCACTTCCGCACCTCTGCACCTCCTACCCGCTTCTATGCACTTTTCTCTTTCCTTCTAGTTGTAGAATTTCCACTCAGCCAGCCTTCTCATGATTCTGAATGATATTCATTTGGTCAGCAAGTACCAGTGTGTACCTATGCCGCCATCTTGCTTCCTCCCTTGACACCTACTCTTATGCATGCTGTGGGAAAGTTCTTGCCGAGGGGTAGAAAAGCCAATAAATATAGGTATTTCAGAGTGGGATAATATTTGAGGCCAATGTAAGAGCACTGTGTTGGTGGTGAATAAGTGGTAGGACCTTCATTGCAGATTGTCTTCTGAGGTTGGAGCTGACTGATGTTGAGATTGCCACTTTGACGCTGGCTAGACTAAAGACACTGTCTTGCTCACTGGTGCCTTGTTTAGGTTTACCTTTATAGAACACAATTTTATTGACATTCTGCAATGATTATGTCAACTTATTACACTGCCCCTCAACCACAGAAAACTATATTTACCTGAACACCTAACACAATGAGAGAAGTACTACTTCCTAATCATCTAAACCAGTGGTTCTCAACCTTCTGGCCCTTTAAATACAGTTCCTCATGTTGTGACCCAACCATAAAATTATTTTTGTTGCTACTTCATAACTGTAATGTTGCTACTGTTATGAATCATAATGTAAATATCTGATATGCAGGATGGTCTTAGGCAACCCCCGTGAAAGGGTCGTTCAACCGCCAAAGGGGTCGTGACCCACAGATTGAGAACCGCTAATCTAAACTAATAGGTGAAACAACATTTGAGAAATTTCATTACTTTTAAAACATAACTACTTTCTTTGCCACTTGAATTTGCAAATGGTTTAGAACAAAAGTGGCAACTAAATAGTCCATCTCTTATTATAGTACTAGAGGCCCGGTGCATGAAAATTCATGTGCTGGAGGGGGAGGTCCCTCAGCCCAGCCTGCCCCCTCTCACAGTCCAGGAGCCCTCAAGGGCGGGAGGCGACCCGGCGATCAGGAGAAGGTGACACCCCCATCACACCTCTTCTGCTGCCACTGCCAGCAGCTCAAGCCTCGACCAGCCCTGGATACCTGGGCCTCGGGTGGCCCTGGGCAGCTGGGGGGCTGAGGGGACTGGTGGACTCCAGCAGCAGGCACATGGAGCGGCTGGACCCCTCTGGGTGCAGGCCCAGCCGTGCCATGCACCTGCCGCCCCGTCGGGGCTGAGGGGACTGAGCACCACCATCTTGTAGCTGTGGACGCCACCATCTTTGAGGGCATGGCAGTCAATTAGCATATGCTCTCTTTATTAGATAGGATGTCTGTACTCTTAGACTATTCTTATCTAATTTCCCTGAACTATCTGTTCACTATTGTTTCCTTTAATGTCATTGTTTGCCCATATTGCTGTTGGCCTGTCTCTATGCATAGGTTCTAAAACTTTCATCTGAGACTTTTTCTCTGTGGTTTGCTTTTGCATTGACTATTTGAAAGATAGAAAGGGCTCTTTATCTGCCACTTAGAAAATCCTATTATTCTGATTTGAAGCTTCCAGGTGTATAATCAGAAAGGTACTTGGATACAAGGGAAAAAATATACTGCTTCTGCAACATGCCCATTAGCCTTCATTGATAAAGCACTTGCCACTCACAAGGCCTCCAGCAGAAATCAGAGACCCTGTAAAATAACCATCTCTATAAATCCACCTTTAATTATTCCTGCTTCCTGGGTAAATAAGCAAGTGATATCACAAGAAGATTTTTGAGTAACACAAAATGAATTCTAAATCATTTCTAAGACCCCTTTCCTTCTAATTTTAAGTCACCATGAATAGAGGAATATAGTCCAAAAGTTCTGAGCATTTTTTAATGTAAGCTGGGCCAGCATTTCCTGGAATTGATCTTGATTGAAGGCATCTGGTTTTTAATCTCAGCATTACTAAAAGGTTCTGAGACTCCAACTTGAGCTGGCAAATGAGTTTCAGTGGTTCGTGTCTGGAAAAAAAGCTTTTCCTTTTGGGACATCAAATTCTCCAGGTTATTTTAAAATTGAGTTACTTTGTGAAATCGGCACTGACATACTTTAAAGTTCCTTGAACTTCAAAATTCTAAGAACATGAGAGGTGATCTGATAGTGATTTTTGTCTATAGACTCAGAAAATTGATGAGTCACTATAAAATTCAGAGGTTTCCCACAATAATTAATACATCTTGGGTCACCATGGTATCCTCTTTTTAAAAAATGGTCTCATTGCTCATTCCCATAAAATTGACAAGTAGTATTTATTCTAAGAAAAGTCTCTTCTGCTCATTGCACATACATTTCTCTTTGTTCAAATGAGTCATCTTTATAGGCCTGATAGTTTTGAAATATGCTCTAATTGGTCCATTACAATTGTTTTCAAGTTAGTTTTTTTCTCAAAAGTCTACCATATAAAACTTATAAAAATGATGTTTCCCAAATTGAGGAAAAGGAGGAGTGTCTTGGACCTGAACTGCTTAGCCTACCTTCCTTTCCTGTTCCAAACCCAGAGGCACTTCAGCAGAAACCCAATACTCTATAACCCTCAGATGGAATAATTTGAAGCTTTTCTAATAAGCATTTCTCAAAACGGTAAAATAGAGAAAATGTGGCTTCATGTTTGGAATAGGGAATCATAAAGGGCATGGGCTGGGAATAATAAGGCAAAAATCCTAGAGTCTCACAGCTGAACAATCTTGGACAAGGTGTTTAACCTCTCTGAACCTTTATTTTATTCATCTGCAAAAGGAACAAATAGTAATCTAACATATGGTTTTGATGAATATTTTTTGAAATGACTACAAGGAACAATTTAGTACAGTACTTGTGTATAATTGTTACATTTCTAATTGAAGTAAAAACTCCTGAAAATTAAAGTTATTAACAAAAATTAAAACAAAATTATATCTTCACATGTGGTCAAAAAATTTTAATATGATTCCAAAAGTAACCAAAAAGATACATACATAGTTTTAGTTTTTAAAAAATTGTGTTCTTAGAAAATCATTCATTTTTGTCCTTCCATGCAATCGTGCATTTTTTATTGATAAATATTTAACACATGCTCTATGCCAGCACTTCCTGCATGCTGGGATACATAGTGAATTAGGGTTCTGAAGCTCTTCAATTCTTCCGACGTTTTTTGACTTGGCACTGAGTTTATCTCCACATGATTCTTAAAGGTTCACATGCAGAGAATAAGTAATCAACAAACTTCAGTTCTCAACTCGTGCCTTCCTTTAGGGGACTATCTTGGTTATTTTGAGGACAAATAACTGCTTACTCACAGTGACTTTTCTGCATGACATATTTTCCTCTATAATAGAATCTGCCATTTCCCTGATATTTCTTTAAAATTGAGCCCTTCCTTCTGATTCTCTATGGCCCTCCCTGTGATGGGCATAGGATACATTCCCAAAACAAGTTGATCGTAGATAACAACATATCTGAGCTGTCCCAGCTTGTTGTCCATAGAAATACCTACACCAAGCAGTGCTTCAGTGTTATGAACTGAGCTGTTATCAAAGGCTGATACAAGAAATGGCCATTTAAAAAACGTTATTGTATTTTCTGTAAAACGTGGGTTGAAGACATTATCCATCATTGTTACTCAATATCCACACAATAAATTTCTTCTAGAATTTGGGGACAGGAAGGTATTTGTCTCACTAGATAAACTTTTATGTTTTCTATTATCTGAAAAAAAATAGCATAGCACGGTACTTAAGATGATGGCTTTGGAGTCAGACTTGGATTTGAGGCCTAGTCTAAACTTTTTTTCTGACTGGAAAATTTAACTCTTTAAACTTTGTTTTCTCATTTGTAAAAAGAGATCCTGTTTTGTTTTTTTGTTTATTTGTTTTTTAATAATTCAATAAGATGATATATGTCTCATTGTATATAGTAAACACTCAATTGATATAATCTTTTATATTTACTATGAGAAATATAAAAGCCCATAATTTTTCCTACCTTCCCTGTCCACCCTTTCCATATAATCTAACCAAGATTCTGACTTTCATGGCCATCAGTTCTGGATCTTTTGTATAGAATTATTAACACTATGTCTCCCAAAAATGTCTCCCACTTGGATTTTTATTTAATTTTTTAATTTTTGAATGTCTTATTGAATACATTATGAATTTGCTTTGGTCCATTATTATCTTGGACATTGTTTTCAATTAAACATCTTCAGGAATTATATTGCTTTAGATTTTTTTATTTATTCCTTTAATTGATTAATTTATTTTAAATAAATTTATGGCCATGTGGTTTATAGTCAATAAAATGAACCTATTTTAAGTGTACATGTGAGAAGTTTATGCACTCATGTAAACACTGCCAAAATCAAGATATAGAATATTACATCACCTCATAAAAGCTCCCTGTCACTTTTCCAATTAAATCCCTCACCACCCTCATCCCTAGACCCAGGAAACCATAAATTATGTAAATAGCATAATGTTGAAGTCCAAACCTGCATGAGAGTTGCCTTCAGTTAGCATTTGTCAAGATAAACATTTTTTTTTCATTTCGATTCCAAACTAAGATAGAGAAGTTTCCTTGTCTTCTTACCTTGTTGACTAGTCTATTCATTTACTAAAGTTAAAACTCATTAAAAATTTCACTTCAAATAAAGAACTCATTTCCAATTCTCACATAACATGGAACCAAGGACTTCTCTCGTATTGTATTGTTAATACAATGCAACTTTCTTATTTTAGAAGTTACAAAATTCCTTCAAGACTTTTGCAGTTCTAGAATTAATTTATTCCTCTAGATTTTAGCCATTTTTATTATTTATGTTGTTAACGTAAAAAACATTCAAACCTGTAAAAAATTTTTGTGAGTTTACTTGAGCCAAACTGTTGACAAGTGCCAGGAAGCAGAATTTCAATGTATTGAGATAGTGCTCTGGAGAATGGCATTTTTCCACCTTGTTTTATATATTACAATCAAAGGGAAAAGGTAAGTGAAATTCATTGGTGCTAGATCAGGGAGGCGGGAGAAAGCAAAGTGGGCAGGAGTGGGGGGGGACCTCTGGGATTGGATAAAAAGTATAATGATAGACACATGCTTCCTTTACACAGGTGGGTATAGGGTAATTAACAGTCAACAAGTAACAGGATAACAATAACAATGAGGGAATTTGTGGTCTCTGCCAGGGTACCAGAGCTGTGCCTTGAGGGGTCTGGAAAAAGGGAAGTTATAAGTTATCCTGACATTTCAGGGGTATATTTTTTTAGATGCAAAAAGACAATAGGCTCAGTAAAAATTAAAGTTAATCTTTGTCAGGGAAGATACTGGCCTAGGACATGACTACTCACTATAAACTTCTTTTTAATTAAAAGCTTTAATTTCAGACCATTCTTTATGGTTACTTTAGGTCTCTTGAGTATGCAAGGCCACCACGCAGGCCTTTCCTGAGTTAGTCAGGTTAGCATGTGGCCCCTTTTTGTCCACAATGTCTGGGTGTATGTTTTTGTTTATTTTATTTGATCTTTAATTTCCTGAGGTCTTTTATTTTTTATGGTATTTATTTTATTCGTTTTTAAATTGGGGAATTTTCAGGATAATTAATAACTAAATATTGATAAAAGTTGGATTCTATGTCACTTTCACATTCATAAAGAAAAACCACAATAAAATTTATTTGTTTATCATTGATGCTCAGGGTTCCATGCAAGGCTGTGCCATTACCAGCTTGCCTACTGTTTATTTGTTTTGGTTTTTTTTTTTTTTAATAAACAGTCCATGGAAACTTGCAGATATGTGTGGGAAACACATATCTTATTGCAGTACCAGAATAAAATGACAATTTGGAATCATGGCTAATCAACTGAGAGGCAATACAAGCTCACATCAAATGTGAGCAATGCTTGTCTTAAGGATTGGTTTGTTGATTATTAAAAGCAACAAAACAAAAGTGGAGAATAACAACAACAACAAAGTTCTCACCCAAATAATATGGTAATGAGTTCAGGAAAAACTATAAAAGATTTCTGAAACTTCAGGACACTCTATTTCAGTCTAGAAATGCCCCCTGGAACCTAACAACTCTCATGAATCTGACCTTTCTCTACCTCTTCATTTCTCTGAAACATACACTTGTTTTCTATCTCATGTCATTTCCTCCGGGTTCTGCTGTGTGTTAATGACTTTTAATAAGATGGAAAAATGCATGCTATTGTGTTTGGGTAGCAAATGATTTACCCAGGAAATATAATGCCTAAACCTAATTAAATTGCTTGTCTCCACAAAGCCCTCAAGGGGCAATGTTAATGGTGAGATTTTCAGACATTGTGTCAGCCTCATGGGGATCTATTTTTCATTGTGAGGGAATTTGGCATTCTTCAAATTTTACTACCACTGAATGGAAGATCACGGTGTGCTTTTATATTGTAGTGTAAGCACCCAGTTGATTTATAATATAATATCCTGTGAAAGTTAAGAAAAGTTTACATTGCACAAAGAAATTTAAAAGTTTTTAATTTGGGAGTATACTGATGGTAGTGTGAATTACAGGACAGTGAGGATGAAATAGTTAAAAATAAAACTCTGAGTGGGCAGGGTTTTGTTGATACTGTATTTAATGCTTATATTTTATTAAAACTGCCTTGCCATTAAAACAAAGCCCTTAATTTAGGAAATACCTTTTCATTTATTTTTGTATTTTTAAATTATTGATTACATATTTTTGAATATATGATATATTTGCATGGTTCAAAATCAAAACAAAATTACCCTGTTCTGTATTCTGGCATTCTAACTAAGGAGGGAAAAAGATTAACCCAATACTTTAGGGAGTACATTAGGGGAAATGGAACCTTCTCAAATATAGAAATATCCAGAATAACAGAAACAAAATTAATGAAATTTCTGCCTTAAATGTTTAACATTGAACAATGCCATACTAAATGCCTGAAAAGTTTTTGTAGTATTTATGAACATGTCTTGCTTTGCAAGTACCAAGATATTCAGCTTATACCTGCACAAGAGGAATCAATACAAAATTATTACTAAAACCTGGACTTCCCACAAAGAGAAGAAGTCTCCAACAGATAGATACACTTGGGCTATTTCAGAAGAGAGAGAGAGTGTTCTGTCTTCCTACCCTGGTTAAAGATTTTCACCAGTTTCTCATTGAGGAGGAACTAGAAATTTCTATCAACACATCACTGAACAGTGTATATGTATACGTGTATGCATATAAAATAAATACATAAAAAGTTGGGGGGAAAGAATCCATTTGTCACAAAAAGATGTGCAGACTTATGGATCCTACCTGACTATTGCAAGCCCCAAATAGGATTTTCAGTTAAGCAGCACCCTTTCCAGAAGGTTCTCTATTAAGACAAATTTCTTACTGTATGTACCACATATTACAAATTATAAGCGTACATTATTTGCATCATGATAGCAATGCTTATAAAAATGCATTTAAAAAGTATCAAAAAGGAGACATATGTAATACTTTAAACAATAAAGAATTTTTTAAAAGTATCTATAAATAGAGATCACAGAATCATAAAACGTTAGAGTTGGAAAGAACCTAAGAATGACAGCTACTTCAACACTAATTATTGGACAGATGCTGTAATATACTTTTAATATATTGATTTCTTTGATACTGACAACAACACAATAGGATAGGTACTATTATCATTCCCATTAATTATATCAAGATGGAAATTAAGGCTCAGAAAGTTTAAGTGAGTTATTCCAGGTCACATAGCTTAATAATTTTTGAATTGGGGTTTAAAACCAAGTCCAGAGTCTGTGTTCTTAACCACTAGAAGCCTAAGGATCATTCCCAAGTAAGTTGGCATAGACAGTATTACAATGGGAAGAAAAATATTGGATTGGAATCACATGCAAAATTTATGACCATTGAAAGAAATTCTTCATCCACATTTTTAGTTTTCAATTATTGACATGTGACTGCACTTAAGAAAAACAGATTTGGCTGGCCCTCTTGATTATTCTAAGCAATTATATACTTTCCTTTATCTAAAAACAACCCACAAAAGTCCATTAACAACATAGAATAATGGGGCTCATATTTTTTTATAAGAGAACAAAGGCTGGAGCCTGCCACTCTTAATCCTAAAAATGTTTAAAACTTAAGACTATTTTCACTTAATACAAAATGACTTTATTAGAAATAATTGAAGTAATTACTCCCAAATTGATCTATGCTTCCCACTGCTTCAGATTTCTATTTTCTTTCTTCGGAGATTTCAATGTTTCAAATGTAAAGTGCTTTGAGACTTTTGTAAAAAGATGCTTTTAAAAATACATACTGTCAAAGTGTTACCAGTTTCTGTAAAACTCAGTTATATCAGACACTGTACATATTAAAATTTTGAAGTGACTCATCTTAGATTTTCTATGTTGCTTATGTGACCTACACCACAGATATAAATGGTTTTAAACTAGAGAACAAGAGCGTGTCATTCTTTTAGTAAGACGACCTCAGATGAATACATGAATTAAGTTATCTGGTTTTTATTTTTTACTAACTTGAAGAAAAGCTGTCTCTCTCTCCACTTGACATTCATAACATGCATGGTGCACTGGGAGACTACATGATGTTAAAATATCAAAAAAATAGTTTTAACCACTGCCATACAGATGCAACCTTGAATTCTTGAAACATTAAAAAAAACCACATGGGGAATGGGAAAATGGCGGAGGCTTAGACGGACGTGTTGGTGCTTTGTCCCGGACCAGATGGGGGCGAGCAGCTGAAACGGGTAACAATCAGCCCGATCAAGCTGGGGAGGTTCAGCTGAGAGACAGTCTGCAGCCAGGAAAGACAGAAAACTCCTAAAAAATGCGGATGGTTGGAGATTGAGGCTGAAACCTCCCTCTGGGCGCCAGCGCAGCGGCGGGACCGCGCCATCTCAGGCAGCGTTCACCGGCATCCAGAGATCGGCTACTAGCCCGGCGGCTACTGACCCGGAGGCAGCGATTCGCAAACAGCGGGACTGCAAGAGCCAAGGGGAGACCTGCACCCCTCCACGGAAAGGTTGGACTTGCCTCGAAGATTCAAGCAACAGCGGCCTCCTGATCACCACACGCTCTGCCTGGGGAACAGTTGCTGCGTCTGAAGCCTCCCTCCACCAGCCAGAAGAGCCACCACAACTGTGAACAGCACCCATCAGAGGCCCTGCTATCAACAGAGGAGCCGCTGCTACCACAACCGCCCAAGGAGCAACCACAGACCGAGGAGCCACTGCCACCCAGGGAGCAGCCACTGCCACCCAGGGTCCAGCCACTGAACGATTCAACAACTAGTAATGTCAGTGAGATCAAACATGGGTAGACAAAGAAACCCCCAAAGGAAAGAAAAGGAGGACTCGCCAGAAAAGCAGCTAAGTGAGACAGAGATATGCAACATGACGGAAAAAGAATTCAGAATAAGGTTCCTAGAGTACATGCACCGGATGTTCAAGAAGCAAGAAGAAACAGATGAAAAACTCAACTACGTATGCAAGAAGCTAGAAGAAACAGGTGAAAAAATCAACAACTTAAGTAAGTCCCAAGAAGAAATGAAGAGCGACATAGCTGCAATAAAAAACACCATTGAAAGTATCAACAGTAGACTGGGAGAAGCGGAGGACCGAATCAGTGAATTAGAAGACAAGGAAGCAAAACACACTCAAACTGTACTGCAAATGGAGAAAAAAATTAAAAGGCAGGAGGAGAGCCTAAGGGAACTTTGGGACAACATGAAACGAAGCAACATACGAATAATAGGGGTGCCAGAACAACAGAAAGATGAACATGGATTAGAAAACCTATTCGAAGAAATAATATCAGAAAACTTCCCTGAGGTGGGGAAGAAAAAAGTCACACAAGCCCAGAGAGTCCCAAACAAGGTGAACCCGAAAAGACCCACACCAAGACACATCATAATTACCATGGCAAATGTTCAGGATAAAGAGAGAATCTTACAGGCTGCAAGAGAGAGGCGGAAAGTAACATACAAGGGATCTCCCATTAGATTATCAAATGATTTCTCAACAGAAACACATCAGGCCAGAAAAGAATGGACGGAAATCTACAAAGTGATGCAAAGCAAAGGACTGAATCCAAGAATACTCTATCCAGCAAGGCTATCATTCAAATTGAAGGGGAAATAAGAAGCTTCACAGACAAAAAAGGGCTAAGGGAGTTTATCACCACCAAGCCAGCCATGCAAGAAATGCTAAAGGGACTGTTGTAAAAGAAGAAATATCAAGCTCAGAAAGAAAACAGCCACACACACACACAAAAAAGAAATGGCTACAAACAAGTACCTTTCAATAATAACTTTAAATGTAAATGGACTAAATGCTCCAAATAAAAGACACCGAGTGGCTGAATGGATAAAAAAACATGACCCATACATCTGCTGTCTACAAGAGACCCACCTCATTGGAAAGGACTCACACAGACTGAAAGTGAAGGGATGGAAAAATATCTTTCACGCAAATGGAAAGGAAAAGAAAGCTGGGGTAGCAATACTTATATCTGACAAAATACATCTCAAAGTGAAGGCCATAACCAGAGATAAGGAAGGCCACTTCATAATACTAAAGGGATCAATACAACAAGAAGATATAACCCTGGTAAACATATATGCACCCAATGCAGGAGCACCCACATACATAAGAAAACTTCTGGAAGATATCAGGGGAGATATCGACAATAACACAATCATAGTAGGGGACTTTAATACACCACTGACATCACTGGATAAATCCGTTAGACAAACAATCAGCAAAGAAACAGCAATCCTAAATGACTCACTAGATCAGATGGACTTAATTGACATCTTCAGAACACTACACCCCACAGCTGCGGAATATACATTCCTCTCAGGTGCTCATGGGACATATTCAAAAATAGACCACATATTGGGTCACAAGCAAAGTCTCCACAAATTCAAGAAGATTGAGATCATAAAAAGCATCTTCTCAGACCATGATGGCATAATGTTAGAAATAAACTACAATAAAAACAACCCAAAATACTCAAACACTTGGAAGCTGAATAGCATGTTATTAAATATTGATTGGGTTACCGATGACATCAAAGAAGAAATTAAAAACATCCTGGACACTAATGACAATGAAAACACAACAATCCAAAACCTCTGGGACACAATGAAAGCAGTCCTGAGAGGGAAGTTTATAGCTCTACAGGCCTATCTCAAAAAACAAGAAAAAATGGTAGTTAATCATCTAACTCTACAACTCAAAGAATTAGAAAGAGAGCAACAAGAGAACCCCAGAGTGAGCAGAAGGAAGGAGATAATAAAGATTAGAGCAGAAATCAATGACATAGAGACCAAAAAAACAATACAGAAAATCAATGAAACCAAGAGCTGGTTCTTTGAAAGGATAAACAAGATTGACAAACCACTCGCCAGGCTCACCAAGAAGCAAAGAGAAAGGTCCCAAATAAACCAAATCAGAAATGATAGAGGCGAAATAACAACAGACCCCACAGAAATACAAATGATTGTTAAACAATACTACGGACAACTCTACTCCAACAAACTAGACAACCTGGAGGAAATGGACAAATTCCTAGAAAAATACAACATTCCAAAACTCAATCAGGAAGAATCTAAAAACCTCAATAGGCCAATAACTATGGAAGAAATTGAAGCAGTCATCAGAAAGCTTCCAGCAAACAAAAGTCCAGGGCCAGACGGCTTCACAGGGGAGTTCTACCAAACATTCAAGGAAGAACTAAAACCTACCCTCCTCAGACTACTACAAAAAATTCAAGAGGAAGGAACACTTCCAAGCTCATTCTATGAAGCCAGCATCACCCTAATACCAAAACCAGGTAAAGACATCACAATGAAAGAGAATTACAGGCCAATATCCCTCATGAACATAGATGCCAAAATCCTCAACAAAATCTTAGCAAATCGGATCCAGCAGTACATCAGAAGGATCATACACCATGACCAAGTAGGATTTATCCCAGAGATGCAAGGATGGTACAACATCCGTAAATCAATAAATGTGATACATCACATAAACAAATTGAAAGAAAAAAACCACATGGTCATATCAATTGATGCAGAAAAAGCATTCGACAAAATCCAACACCCATTTTTGATAAAAACTCTCAGAAAGGTGGGAATAGAAGGATCATACCTCAACATAATAAAAGCCATATATGACAAGCCCACAGCCAACATCATACTCAATGGTCAAAAACTAACACCATTTCCCCTAAGAACAGGAACAAGACAGGGATGCCCACTCTCACCACTCCTGTTCAACATAGTACTGGAAGTATTAGCCATTGCAATTAGGCAAGAAGAAGAAATAAAAGGCATCCAAATTGAAAAGAGGAAGTAAAACTGT
>NW_005871212.1:94625-108364 GCF_000147115.1 Myotis lucifugus | reverse complement strand
TGGACTCCCATTGACCTGTGATCCCACTACTAGGAATATATCCCAAGAACCAGAACACCTATCAGAAAGGATATATGTAACCAGATGTTCGTAGCAGCACAATTCACCATAGCTAAGATCTGGAAACAGCCTAAGTGCCCATCAGTAGATGAATGGATTAGAAAACTGTGGTACATCTACACGATGGAATACTATGCTGCTGTTAAAAAGAAGGAACTCCTACCATTTGCAACATCATGGATGGAGCTGGAGAGCATTATGCTAAGTGAAACAAGCCAGTCAATGAAGGAAAAATACCACATGATCTCACTCATTCATGGATAATAAAGACCATTACAAACTTTTGAACAATAATAGATACAGAGGCAGAGCTGCCTCAAACTGATTGCCAAACTGCAGTGGGAAGGCCAGAGAGAGTTGGGGGGCAGGAGGGAGGGGAGTAAGAGATCAACCGAAGGACTTGTATGCATGCATATAAGCATAACTAATGGACATAAGACACTGGGGGGTAAGGGAGGGTAGGGGTGTGTCAAGGGCGGGGGGGAAAAAAAAGGACACTTATGTAATACCCTTTGTAATACTTTAAGCGAAAAATAAAAAAATATTAAAAAAATAAAAATAAAAAAAAAATAAAAAAAACCACATGAAAATGAAAAACATTTTCTTAATTAAATAAATGTAAAAGTTTGTTTCTAAATATGATTGTTAATTATTTTTCAAGTGTTACATTGAAATACTTAGTGAATTTCAACTAGCCTCTTTTGTTAAATATGAGATGCTTTGCAATATTCAAGGAAAAAATTATTCTTTTGTCATTTACAATGTGTATATAAACATGTAATTTTCTTATATTCATCTTTATGTATAAAACATAGGAGCCATATGTGCCTCCCAATTTCTTATTTGCCCACAAATATCTATTTCATTCCTTCATCCATATTAATAGAGTTTTTAGCAGGGCATGTGGGCACTCTGAATAAAGACTACAATTCCCAGTCTACTTTGCAAATTAGTTATGGCACTGTGACTATGTTCGGTTAATGTCATGAGATAAGAATGTAAAGAGAGTTAGCTTGTGAGAGCTTTTGGACTAAATTGCACCCCCCTTACCCCACCCCCCCCCGCCCCGACACACACACACACAATTCATAAGGTGAGGCTCTAACTCCCAATTCCATTATGTTTGGAGATAGGACATCAAAGGAGTTAATGAAGGTTAAATGATGTCTTAAGAGTGAAACTCTAATTCCATAGGAGTATAAGAAGAGGTCCTTATAAGAAGAAGAAACACAGAGTGTGTGTGCACAGAGGAAAGGCCATGTGAGAAGGCGGAGAGAGAAGAAATCCAAGGAGAAAGACCTCCAGAGAAAGCAAACCTCCCAATGTCCACCTTAATCTTAGACATCTAGCTTCCTGGATTGTGAGAAAACTAATTTCTGATGTCAAAGCCACCAAATCTGTGGTATTTTGTTATGGCAACCCTAACTAACTAATAGAATTTTACAATAAAATGAATATGAATTAAAATGAATATGATTAATGCTGGCTATTATGATTAGTTTTAGACAAGCAGTCCATATATTTATTGAGTACAAAATATGCAAAGCCCTACTATAGAAGTTTTCAAGAATCAAAGGTCAAAAACATGGTCCATGAGCTCAAAGTTTGTAATCTACCATTGCTATGGTCTAAAGTGTGTTCCAATAAAATTCCTGTGCTGAAGCCTCTTTGGGAAATAATTATGTTTATATAAGGTCATAAAGGTGGAGCCTTCATAATTGGATTAGTATTCTTATAAGAAGAGAAAGCACAGAGACCTTCCCGACTATGTGTTTCTTCAGAGCAGCTGTGAACTTGGAGTGGGTGTCCAATAATTGAAGTTGAACCTATGCCAAAAATACTGCCTGGGTGGGTTTGCTTTCCTGCCTTTTCCCTGGCTGGTCAACATCTTCTGGTTTTTCTGAGAAGCCTTCCTTGTCCCAGCATACACAGAGCAGAGTCAAACCAAAGGCTATGTCCTGCACTTAGCTGTGGACTTTCTCTTCTGGGTGACTGTACTCCACACCTGGATCACCATCTTCCAGATCTACCAGTCCCATTGGAGCATCTTTGGGGACTACCTCTCCCTCACCATACCTCTGTGTACCCCTGACAACTTCGTCTACACAGGCCTGGGACCTTCTTATTCTCCCACAATAAGGATAGGGGGTAGTGAATGGTAAAGGGGGACAAATACATGGCAACAGAAGATGATTTGACTTTGGGTGGTGTTCATACAATGCAATACACAGGTTATGTTTATAGAAATATGCACTCAAAACCTATATAACCTTCTTAAACAATGTCATACAATTTTTAAAAAGTCCTTCTTTTAAGTTACTATAGTTGATTTTGTCTAAATTTAATACATATGTGATGTAATATTTTTACCCATGTTGTAAAAACAAAGCAATATTTTATATAGTCAAATGATAAATGCTGTTATTAGTTGCTACTAGTTCATTAGAATAATATTATTACTTATGTGTGGCTCTGTGGAATGATATGTATATGTTACATATAATAGAAAACACCTCTTGCATTTGGCTATCATTTGTAACTAGAAGCCCGGTGCATGGATTTGTGCACTGGTGGGGTCCCTCAGCCTGGCCTGCGGGGATCAGGCTGAAATCAGCTCTCCAACATCCCCTGAGGGGTCCTGGATTGCGAGACGGAGGTTCTCTGGTGATGCACCCCAGAATTGGGCTCCCTCCTCTCTGGTTCCGGGTGTGTCACCTGAGAACCACAAATGCCAAGTCACCACAGCTCGGCAGAGCGTCTGCCCCCTTGTGGTCATTGCACGTCATGGTTATTGGTCGGATGGTCAAATATATATATATATATATATATATATATATATATATATATGCTTAATATTTTCTTCATGAATACATATTCTTAACACCAAGTTTTTCCTCATATCTGGCTTTCACACTGATGACTGATATGTACTGGAGTATATTTTTGCCACCTGCTATTGGTTCCAGGGGGCCAGAGCAAGAACATGATATGAATTGAGTTTCATGTTTAATAGTTCTTATATTTCTGAGCCAAAATAGGAAATTTTTTAGATAATTTAAGTTGCCAAACTACCTGACAAATCTTGGTAATATCACAATCACCAAGGGTGATTCCTTTCACTTGATTATTCCATTGGCTTAAAACTATTAATTTTATTTTGATTGTATGTATAGACTGAATCAGCATACATGAATATGATAGAATTACCCTTGGGCTGGGGCTTACAAAATTAATACCACAAATAAAAGAGAAAGCATATAGGATTCAAATAAGAGCTCTTTAATTATGAAAAGAGAGAAAACAAAGAAATAAAATATATCACATATTTTTATCCAGTTAGGAGCCAGGATGAGAGAGGTAGTATTCAAACTTTCAAGTTACATTTACCCTATAATAGTCACTATTTTGAGGCCTGTCTTTATATAAGTCTTAAAGAAAAGCTCAAAAAGTAAAAGATATGAAGGTTCCTCAAAATTTGCACTTCATAGAAATGCCAAAAAACCTATAATTTTCATTCAAATTAGGCATATACTGTCCTATCTACCTAAAGGTACTTTTTCAAATGTGTAACACATTTTATTTGTATTTCAGTGACCTCATTTTAGCTTTTCTTTAAGGTTTTCTAACTCATCACATAGAATCAAAATCTAAGAGATAAAATGTGAAAAAATAACAAATGAAGTGAATTATTTTTTCTGTGCCTCCAACCTTCACTATGGACATAATAACTTGTAAGAGTAACTGTAGGAAAGGAGGAAAGATTATTTAATAGCGAAAATTGCCTGCTGAATAGCAATTTGTGGCAGATTTTTGCTTGAGCAGACAAAGTAAGGGATAAGAGCTGTGCCTTAGGACTGGAAGTCATACAAAAGTTGAGGGATTTTAGTAAACAGCACAATTAAAGGGAGCAGTAAATATGGGCACTAAAGAGTCTAATAGTATTTTAGGCTATTCAAAAGAATCAATGACATGGCAGTTCCTTTCTATTTTATTTTGGACAATCTTAATCAGGTATCGGTGCCACATTTAAAAAATATAATATAACATAATATAATATAATATAATCTACACTAATAAAAGAGAAACATGGTAATTAGCGTACGACCACTACCCTTTTCATTGGCTAATCAGTGAGTATATGCAAATTAACTGTCAGCCAAGATGGCGGCCGGCAGCCAGGCACTGAAGCGAGCATGAGGCTTGCTTGCTGCGAACTCCAACATTCCCCACTTCACTTGCCAGCCTCTCAGCTGCAACTCTAAGCAACTATGTACTATGTTGCAAATAAGAAGCTAAACAAAACCCCAGAAACCAGACGGACTGAAAGCCAGCCGGACCGAAACATTGAATCGATGTTTTCAGCAGCGAGGCCTCAGAGCTAAAGCCGGCCCAGAATAAAAAAAAAAAGAATAGAAAAAAAGGAGCGGTTGGGAGCTTCAGTCACCCGCTTCCAGAAAACAGCCCTCAGCCCCTCACCCAGACTGGCCAGGCACCCCAGTGGGGACCCCCACCCTGATCCAGGACACCCTTCAGGGCAAACCAGCCGGCCCCTACCCATGCACCAGGCCTCTATCCTATATAGTAAAAGGGTAATATGCCTCCTGGTACCGGGATCAGCAGAGCAGCGAGGCTCCCGGCACCGGGATCAGCGTGACAGGGGGCAGCGCCCAAACTCCCTGATCAGCCCTGCTCTGTGCCTAATAGGGGGGAGCTCCCCAATCCCCTGGTTGCCCTGCGGCTCTGTGTTTGACAGGGTGCAGCACACCAACCCCCTGATTGCCCTGCTCTGTGTGTGACAGGGTGTGGCGCCCAACCCCCTCTCCACACCACACGGGACCTGCTCTGTGTGTGACAGGGTAGAGCCATAAACTCCCCATTGGCCCTGCCCTGAGTGTGACAGGGTGTAGCGCCCCAACCCCCGATCGCCCTGCTCTGTGTGTGACAGGGGGCGGTGCCCCAACTCCCCTATCGGCCCTACTCTGTGAGTGACAGGGGGGAGCTCCTCAACCCCCTGATTGGTCCTGCTCTGTGCTTGACAGGGGGGAGCTCCCCAACCCCCTGATTGACCCTGCTCTGTGTGTGACAGGGTACGGAGCCCCAACCCCCCTGATGGGCCCTGCTCTGTGCGTGACAGGGGATGGCACCGTAACCTCCCCATCGACCCTGCCTTGAGTGTGACAGGGGGCAGTGCTCCAACCCCCCAATTGGCCCTACCCTGAGCGTGACTGAGGGTGGCATCACAACCTCCCGATCTGCCCTGCTCTGTGCATGATGGGGCAGCGCCCCAACTCCCCAATTGCCCTGCTCTGAGCCTGACCAGGGGCTGACTTAGGGATTGGGCCTGCCCTCTGCTACCCAGGAGCAGGCCTAAGCCAGCAGGTCGTTATCCCCCGAGGGGTCCCAGACTGCGAGAGGGCACAGGCCGGGCTGGGGGACTCCCCTCCCCCCGCCCCCCAAGTGCACAAATTTTTGTGCACCGGGCGGGCCTCTAGTATAATATAATATAATATAATATAATATAATATAATATGTATAATATAATATACATCAACAAGAGCGATCAGAAGAGAGTGATGAGAATAGTGAAAGAATTCAAAATAATATTCAGTTGAAAAGTCTATAGATGCCTGAAAGAAATGAAGAAGAAAAGACTCAACAGGTCAGGTGTAGAGATTGTGTTGGCAACATGTAAACACATGAAGAGAAGGGAAGAGACTACACTTGTCTTATAATAAGGCCCCAATTTTGTCAGAGAGAGATTTTGTTTAATAACAAAAATTTTCTAATAGATCAGGCTCTCCAAAGAAAGATAGACCACCTCAAAAAGTTTTATGTTCCCACTCTCTAAAGTATTGATTCAGACCACACTGATAGTTGGCAGAAATACTGTAGATTCAGTAATATAAGAGTAAATGAGCTATATAATGCTTAATGTTCCTTCCAAGCCTAAGGGCCCTTGATTCCAAGATGCTGGAATATATACTTAGCTAAGAAAAAGTAAAAATTATTTATTTTTATAACGACTGTGACAACACATGAAAAAGAATCTATTCAACACATAAGTTCAAATATTTCTATATCATAAATTTTGTAGACAATATTTTTTCCAAAGTGAAAGAGATCTAAAGGAAGGTATAAATTTACCTGACAAAAAATGTCATTGTTTTCTTTTCTGAAATTTATTTACAACAGGACTCAAGGTTTTAAATTTGAAGTTAGAAAAAATTATAGCAAACAAAATTTAAAGTAGACATGAGATGGTATTTCCAAGAAAAATTTAAAAAAATGTTTTTAATGAGCAACTCATATCAGAGGAGTAAAAAGAAATGTATGGCTATTTTGTAAGGGAAAGCAGAATACTCATAGAAAAATACTCTGCTCTCAGTCTTTCAAAACACTGATACTTTATATATTTTGGATATTAACCCCTTATCAGATGTATCATTGGAAAATATGTGCTCCTATTCAGTGGGCTCCCTTTTCATTTTGTTGATGGTTTCTTTTGCTGTATATAAGCTTTTTATTTTTATGTAGTCACATTTGTTTATTTTCTCCTTTTCCCCCTTGTCCTAGGGGATGTATCAGCAAACATATTGCTATGAGAGATATCTGAGATTTTGCTGCCTCTGTCTTCTTCTAGAATTTTTATGGTTTCATGACTTACATTTAAGTCTTTTATCCATTTTGAGTCTATTCTTGTGTACAGTGTAAGTTGGTGGTCTAGTTTCTTTCTTTCTTTTTTTTTTGTATGTACCTATCCAATTTTTCCAACACCATTTATTAAAGAGACTTTCTTATCTCCAACATTTATAGGGAACTCATACAACTTAACAAAAGGAAGATAAACAATCCAATCAAAAAATGGGCAAAGGACCTAAATAGACACCTTTCAAAAGAGGACATTCAGAAAGCCAAGAGACATATGAAAACATGCTCAAAGTCACTAATCATCCGAGAGATGCAAATCAAAACAACAATGAGGTACCATCTTACACCTGTCAGAATGGCTATCATCAACAAATCAACAAACGACAAGTGCTGGAGAGGATGTGGAGAAAAAGGAACACTTGTGCACTGCTGGTGGGAATGCAGACTGGTGCAGCCACTATGGAAGACAGTATGAAGTTTCTTCAAAAAACTAAAAATGGAACTCCCATTTGACCCTGTGATCCCACTTCTAGGAATATATCCCAAGAAACCAGAAACACCAATCAGAAAGGATACATGCACCCCTATGTTCATAGCAGCACAATTCATCATAGCTAAGATCTGGAAACAGCCTAAGTGCCCATCAGTAGATGAATGGATTAGAAAACTGTGGTACATCTACACAATGGAATACTATGCTGCTGTAAAAAAGAAGGAATTCTTACCATTTGCAACAGCATGGATGGAACTGGAGAGCATTATGCTAAGTGAAACAAGCCAGTCAATGAAGGAAAAATACCACATGATCTCACTCATTTATGGATAATAAAGACCATTATAAACTTATGAACAAAAACAGATACAGAGGCAGAGCAGCCTCGAACAGACTGTCAAACTACAACGGGTAGGGTTGGGGGTTGGAGGGGGGGTAAGAGATCAACCGAAGGACTTGTATGCATGCATATAAGCATAACCCATGGACATAAGACACTGGGGTGTAGGGGAGGCCAGGGGATTGTCAAGGGCGGGAAAAAAGGAGACATATGTAATACCCATTGTAATACTTTAAGCAATAAAACAATTTTTAAAAAAATAAAGAGACTTTCTTGACTTCATTGTATGCTCTTGCCTCCTTTGTCAAATATTAGTAGAGCATAATGGTGTGATTCAATTTCTGGGATCTCTGTTCTGTTCCATTGATCTGTATGCCTGTTCTTGTGTGAGTACCAGCTGTTTTGATTACAGTGCTTTGTAATATAACTTGATATCTGGTATTGTGACCCCCCCAGTTTGTTCTTCTTTATCAAGGTTGCTGCGGCTATTTTGGGGTCTTTAAGGAAGATAAGCAATCCAATTAAAATATGGGCAAAAGACCTAAATAGACACTTCTCCAAAGTAGACATACAGATGTCCAAAAGACATATGAAAAAATGCTCAAAGTCAATAATCATCCGAGAGATGCAAATGAAAACTACAATGAGGTATCACCTCACACCTGTAAGAATGGCTATCGTCAACAAATCAACAAATAACCAGTGCTGACACGGATGTGGAGGAAAGGGGACCCTAGTACACTGCTGGTGGTAATGCAGACTGGTGCAGTCACTATGAAAATAGTATGGAGTTTCCTCATAAAATTAAAAATGAAACTGCCATTTGACCCAGTGATCCCACTTCTAGGAATATATCTTAAGAAACCCAAAACACTAACAGAAAGAATATATGCACCCCAATGTTCATAGCAGCACAATTTACCATAGCTAAAATCTGGAAACAGCTCCAGTGCCCATCAGTAGATGAGTAGATAAAAAATCTGTGGTACATTCACATCGTTGATGTTGTAAAAAAGAAGGATCTCTTACCCTTTGAGACAGCATGTAGGGACCTGGAAAGTATTATGCTAAGCGAAATAAGCCAAAGAAAGACAAGTATCACATGATCTCACTTCATATGTAGAATCTAAAGAATAAAATAAACTGATGAACAAAACAGATCCAGAGAAACATGTAACAGACTGATGAATCTCAGAGGGAAGGTGGGAGTGGATGGGTGAGTGGAAAGAAATTAACCAAAGAACTTGTATTCATACTATATATATGCATAACCCATGGACACAGACAATAGTGGGGTAAAGCCTGGGGCAGGAGGAGGGGACCTTCTAGAAGGGGTCAATGGGGAAAAAAAGGTACATCTGCATTACTTTCAACAATAAAGATATATTTAAAAAAATACTGATACCTGTATGTGGCTACAAACTCTTAACTGCTTCTGGTCTCATGGGTCCTTGATTCGAAAGGTCTTGCCTCAGTGTGTTTTCACATGCAGCACCTTCAGTATCTGACCATTGTTTGCCCTGGTCTCCTGAACTACAGGTGCATTTAATCTCTCACCTGCAGCCTCTCAAGCCACATGGTCTCTAACTTTCACTCAGTATTCCTTTATGGAAACCTATTTTAGATACCAAAGAGATGAGAATTGTAACCCTTCTTATCTGTATATTCCAGAAGGAGGATACAGTTGCTGCATGAAATTTAAAAAATATTCAAGAGGGATATAATTCAATAAAAATTTATTCCCAGTCTCACTCTTCATAAATGTCCATGTAACACTGCAGAAAATCAATTTTGAATAATTTTGGTCGCTTTGTGACTCCACCTTAGAAACTGTCCAAAGATGATTCGAATTTACTCAACCCTAAGGGCCAACCTCAGACGGTTTGTAAGATGCATACAAAAATCCCATTTCCTTGGATAAGAGTACAAGACATGCCTTAGAACATTTATTGAACATGAAGTTTCTCATTCTAAGAATTCGTTCTTTTTCACATTTACCAATCAGCAAAACACAAGTTCACTGAAGTGCTCAAATATACTACTGGTTCTAGTAATAGACTCAATGTATGTTTTGTTGGATCAACATGTGTGCATAAAAATCAGCATATTACTTAAGCTATCCTTACTTGCAGCTTAAGTAATTAACATTTCATCATGATTAGAAGTGGCCCAGAAACATTGAATCGTGTCCTTTCTGAGACTGAAGACCTCACTGTGTATAATCTGGGATCCAAGATAAGAGTCACTTCCACAGCATTCCTGATCAAGGGTGGTCCCAGCTACAGTTAAAAGAGTCTCTCCAATGTGCCATGGATAACTTTATTTACCTACCTTGGAGGAATATTTTGAAGGAAACTCATACTGACATGCTCTCCAGGTGCACTTCTATTCATACTTTAAAGTTTGACAGAGACAACAATAAACTCCTTTTACAGATGGGGGAGCAGATGAGTAATAGCTATTAATAACATATCCAAGTTAGAATCATGTATTTTATTATTTTTGGTTTATAATCCCAGAGTTTCCAACAAACACTTGACAGAGAACTTATGTGTTTAAACAAAAACAAAACTTTTTTTGCAGGAAAAATATTCCCTGAATGTATCTGTAGCAACATATAGACATGTTTCTTCAATAAATACAGTTGAAATTAGGAATGTTTCTTTAAAAATATAAATCATTGGCATATCAGATGTGTCAGGAAATGCTAAAATAAACTAAGACTGCTAAAACCATGACTGGAACAAATGGAACCTAAGGGGGCATAGACAAAGACATAATTAATGAACACTCATAGTTCTGTATTCTATTCTTATATTTATTCAATGCCCAGAAAAAAAGTCTCTAGAATACTTTAGTTTAACTCCCTAAAGAAATGCCTTCAATTAATTACTTCTATGTGGTATGCTCTTAGTTTTAAGCAAGATGTAAGGTGCTTTTATTTGTCTTCAGGAGCTAACATGTAAAATTGCATAGTAAAATGCCAGATACAGGTTGTTGACTAATACGTAACTCCAGATTTTTATACTTAAATCCTCCAAATTTTTATAAAAATTTCCTTCAGGCAGGAATTCACATCTTCTACATATACAGTTAATTCTTTGTGTTTAAAATCATAACTCTCCCTATTTCTATTTTAAATTTTATTCCATTTGTTTTGGTGAAGTATTCTAGCCTCCTGGAATAAGTTTAAGTATGAATCCTGAGTTACTGATTTTACTATACTTTCCTGTGTCATGAAAATTTAATAAGCATTCCTCCCATCCTTTCATCCAACCTTGCAGACAGTAGTGACTAGCACAGGGCCAAGGACAAAATGCTATGATGGATACCTTTTCAAGCAAAGATTTGTTCTTTGGGGAGAATGACAGCACAGTGATTTAATTCTATTCATTCTTAAAGCAAATGTAGCCACTCAGCATAATTTCTTAATTATGATAAAAATGAAAATGTAAAGGAAATTATTTCAGACCAAAGTAAAGGCATATGGAATGAAGATACTGTATAATCTACTTTATGTTCATGGGAGATTTGGATCTTTTATATTATATTAATTACATCTAATTCTTTGACCATCTCACCAGCATCTCTTAAAGTCATAATTAGCACTAAATAGCAAGAGAGGATCACCACCTCAGAGGTCACGGAATGAAACCAGAGTATTGACATTGGATTCTACTAATGTTATTTACTTCAACAAATCTAGAAGTTTTATGGGGGCAAAGGATGAGCAATCAGGCCATAGCTGTACGGTGAAATGAAGTAGAGCTGGCATACAGTAGAAACACTTAAAACACAATGGCAACTTGGCATATGGCAAGTACAAGGGAAATGGTACATTTTGAGCAAAATGATAAAATTATGGGGAGAAATAGAATGGCTATTTGTAAAGGTGTCTGTGACTAGTGACTCCAGTTGTAAACCAGTATGCAGCTTCAATGCTTTAGAGAAGAAAAAATAGCCTTTTGTGCCTTTTAGCAAGTGTCTTTTGCTTATATCCTTGAAGATGAGGAAGAGATCTTGAAGACACAGGATTAGCATTTCTACTTGTGATACTTGAAAATATGAAACTATGACCATTACCAGAAAGACAAAGATCAAAACAACATTGTTTTTGTGTCTGTTTGTAGACTACCACATCCCAATATGTGTATTGATATGGAGAAAAGATTGTGAAACATTTCAAATTATTTTTCATATTGCATAGGGTTTAATTATGGAAGTCAATAGGAAACAATCTATCAGAGAGCAATACTCTGAATTAATTAATGTAGCAGAATCAATCCACAATGGGTTTCACATTTAACTCTCTCTACGTGCAGAGGGGGTTGCGGGGGGTGGGGGGGGGCTGGTATTGAGCTCAAGCAGCATGAAAAGGCATCACCAGGTAGAATAGTTATGAGAAGCACTTCACAGAGTGGAAGGTCTGGATTTTGGAATCAGAAAAGACTTAGATTGGATCCCAGCACTGCCCTTCACTAGCTCTCCCATCTTGGGCAGTGCCTTAAGCTCTCTGAGACTTGATTTTCTCACATGTACCATGAGGATAATAATACCTGAGACTCCTGTGAAAAGTACTGAGAAAAGGAGGGGGAGTCAATAAAGGGGATATCTGTAATACTTTAAACAATAAAGATAAAAACTTTTTTAAAGTACTGAGAAAAAATGTAACATACACTAAGGATAGTAGTAGTTGTGTGTGATCATCATTTCCTTAGACATACTATTTCATTCCATTTATTTGGATAAGACACACACCAAGATGAGGAGGCAGGAAGCATGCTGGGATACATGAAGTAGTTATATAATTTACTTATTCTGTAGGAGTTTACTTTGATCTGAATGAAATGGTCTCAAAGAATTTGGTATGAAATAGTTGGGGGTTTGCCTATGATTTCAGGTTGAGTCAGGAATGTGGTAAATAGAATGAGCCCATGGAGATAACATACTTTAGCCTTTGATTACAAATCAAGGTTTGGTACAACCACTTTGGAAAGTGATTTGGCAGTATCTATTGTACTAAAGCTAAAGACATAACTTGTAATCCAGCAATTCCAGTCCTAGGTATACACTGAACAAATGCACACATATGTTCACCAAAAGATATGTACTAGAATGTTCATAACAGCACTATTCATAACAGCTTCAAACAAGAAACTACAAAAAATTCTTAACAGTTGACTAAAATGTGACATATTCATGAAAAGGAATACTGTTTAATAATAAGAATGAATAGCATGCAATTAGAAGTTGTAATATGGACTCCCAGACAATGTTAAGCAAAAGAAGATGAACAGAAAAGAATGCGTATTGTGTGACTCTACTTATATAAAGTATAAAAACAAAACAAACTGAACTACACTGGTAGAAATCAGGATAGTGGTTACCCTTGGGAGGTGGTGATGGGGGGATGCTCAGTGACTAGACAAAAGTATGGGAGGTTTTAAGGGTGCTATGGCTGGGTCTGTGTAGTTACATAGGTTTAAGTTTCTGAAAATTCATCAAGCTCTATATTTATATGTACATTTATGTATGGGTACTATATTAAGTAAAAAGATAACAATTTAGGGTGGGCTAATACTCAGTGCTTGATTTCAGCATATTTGTTGAGCTTTTATCCCATGGCTTTCAGAAGGCATACTAGTAAGCACACCAGGCAAGAGAAGTGCCCAGAAAACTTTTTTTTTTTTAATGTCCCGGAGACACTTCCTTATCTTTTTTTAAAAATATATATTTTATTGATTTTTTACAGAGAGGAAGGGAGAGGGACAGAGAGTTAGAAACATCAATGAGAGAGAAACATCGATCAGCTGCCTCCTGCACACTCCCCACTGGGGATGCGCCCACAACCAAGGTACGTGCCCTTGACCGGAATCGAACCTGGGACCCCTGAGTCCGCAGGCCGACGCTCTATCCGCTGAGCCAAACCGGTCAGGGCCCCAGAAAACTTTTGACTAAAATGAGCTTTAGTGTATGTTACTCAGTTCTTAAATAAATGCCTAAAAACACGTTGTTTGGAGACATTAAAATTCATGCAATTTAAATGTTAATGTTCTAAGCACTACCTTATGCTAGGGGGAAAATGCTCTATTTGCTATTTGTTTTCAATATGCAAATTTAAAATTTGCATAACTATATTCTAATATTTTGCTTATAACCTTGAATTAATATAAGAAAAATATTTTATATTTCCATTGC
>NW_005871212.1:92500-94525 GCF_000147115.1 Myotis lucifugus | reverse complement strand
AACTTTTTTTTTTTTAAATATATGTTCTTAAATAAATGCCTAAAAACACGTTGTTTGGAGACATTAAAATTCATGCAATTTAAATGTTAATGTTCTAAGCACTACCTTATGCTAGGGGGAAAATGCTCTATTTGCTATTTGTTTTCAATATGCAAATTTAAAATTTGCATAACTATATTCTAATATTTTGCTTATAAAATTGAATTAATATAAGAAAAATATTTTATATTTCCATTGCACATTTAAATTCAATATTGCCATCTGCCCCTTCAACTCATTTGTGGACATAAAAAAAAAAAATACATTGCCACCTACTGGTGAATCCAACTGTAGGACATACGTGAAATTTCCAAGAAGGCAAATACTGTAACATGCATTATTTTACAACTCATATACCTGGGAATATAAAATGATACTCACATTTAATATTAGTCCTTTGAATTTTTTCTTTAAATAAAATGCTACTTTACATATTTTACACATTTGAAATAAGGATTTACATATGTCTTAATATTTATTGAGATGACTTAGTCCTCATTTGGGAAGTATACTCTTCTGTTATCCATCTCTGGTGTGTTACAAATGACACTATTTTAAAATATTGGTAGAACAGGGGTGTTTCTGATCACTTTTTGATGGGATCAAATTCTGGCCTTGTTCAAACATTTTTTGTTTCTTTTCTTTAAGTATTTATTTTTACTTAAAATAAAAATACTTTTAAAATATTTGTTTTTATTAGATCAAATGTACTCAATTTTATTTGCAAAAAGACAACCTCACAATTCTCCCTAAAACCACTTATCAATAAAACTTCCTTCAGTTGGTATTAAGACTTTAGCTTGCAAGAGTACAGTAACTCAAGGATTAATTTCCTTGAGTAATTAACATGTTAAATGTACTTTCAGTTCTATCAATTTTTCCCAAAGCTGGGAAGTGTAAAATGATGTTATTTTGGCTTAAGAACAGGATGCATAAACCTAGCATCAGGTTGAGGTCTCCCTAGGGCTGCTCCTTCCTTTGTCTGCTGCTCTCCTGTGCCTTGTGGAGAAAACATCCCGTCTGTGACAAAGCCTCCTTCCTGAAGAATACCTGGACACAGTCTCTCAGAGGAAAAAAACCTCCGTTTTAAAATTTCACCATATTGTTTCATGTTATAACGTATTTTTATGGGGCACTTATTTTTGGTGTTCTCTGGTTGCTTTGTCTTTACCCATTTCCTACTCCTGGGGCATATCTTCATGATAGTGACATATTTATCAGCCTCCCTTTCTTCTTTTCACTATACAAGTCCTTGTAAGCTGCTAGTGACAAAGGTAATTTAGAGGCAGTTTCTACCCTCAAGAAGCTTATAATGTAATGACCAGGACTGGTTTTTTAGAGATTTAGAGAATCAATAGCAAGAGGCTGTAACAATTGATCAAATGGCTATATTTTCCTATAATTGACAATGGTTAATTATGCTATGAGACCTAATAATTTTCTCCAAAAAAAAAATACTCAAATGTACGATTGTTCTATTTTCCAAATTTCAGATTTGTTCATGATTTAAAAATTAAGTTGCTATGCCCTCTATAATGGGTATCTGGATTCCAGTCCTTAAATCTAATAACCATCTCGCAGGATAAGGAAATCAGAAGAGTCAGAGAGCAGATGAGGACTATATACGAGGGGGCAGAGGGCTCTTAAGTTCTTCGGAAATCACCCCTGGAGGCACTTTATGTCAGCCAGACAGTCTATAACTAGAAATAATATTCACAATGTACAATGATTTTCCTGAATATTAGACCTGGATTCGCATTAATGCAAAATACATATGTAGAAATGCAATTACCTCAACGACAAATTAATTTATAAGAGTGGTGCAGCACGTTAAATAACTTGACAGAAGGAAAGTATTTTTTTCCTATTCTCTGCTCTGTATTTTACATCTGTAGTCAAGTCGTTGTTGCTGAGATACCTTGGCTTCCTGTAGATTTATAAAAGCAGGAAAAAAATCTGTGAGCATTATTACTATTGTGTGCATGC
>NW_005871212.1:0-90000 GCF_000147115.1 Myotis lucifugus | reverse complement strand
TGTAAATGTATCACAGTTTTTTGTTTTGGGTTTTTTTTTCTTGTTTTTTTTTTGTTTTCTTATTTTTTACTTTTTTTAAATTTTTTGTTTTCTTTGTACCACAGTTTTTTAATCCATTCATCTACTGATGTTCAACAAAAGGAAGACAAACAGCCCAATTAAAAAATGGGCAGAAGGCCTGAATAGACACTTCTCCAAAGAAGACATACACATGGCCAAGAGACATGAAAAAAATGCTCAATGTCACCAATCATCAGAAAAATGCAAATTAAAACCACAATGAGGTACCTCCCCTCATCTGCCAGGATGGCTGTCATCAATAAATCAAAAAACAAGTGCTGGTAAGGATGTGGAGAAAAAGGAACCATAGTACACTGTTGGTGGGAATGCAAATTGGTACAACCACTGAGAGAGAGAAACACTGGTCACACTGATCACTGCTTTCCTCACATACCCTGACCAGGGATCCAAATGGCAATCTGGGTATGTGCCCTGACTGGGAATGGAACCCACCACCTTTTGATGCACAGGACAATGCTCCAACCAACTGAGTCACACAGGCCATGGCTACCTTTCTATTTTTAATTACATTATTAATTTTATAATGTTATGATTTTAATATTTACTTTTTTTTTCAAAAATTTTTTATTTTAATGTAATTTCCAATCTATAGAAAAATAGCAAAAGCAGTACAAGGCATTTCCATTTACTTTGTACCTAGACTCCTCAAATATTGTTTTATCTCACACTTCCTCAATCACTGTATCTATTTAGTTATTTGTTTTTTCCAAAACTTTTCAGGGAGTGTTGCAGACATAATCCCGCTTGACCTCTAAATTCTTCAGTGTGCATTTCCTAAAAGCAAGGGTATTCTTTTATGTAAACACTGCAATTATCAAAATCAGGAAATTAACGTGGATGCAATATCTCCAGACTTCGTTCACATATTACCAATCGTCCCACGACTGTCTTTTTTCTGACTCGGGAGCAATTCAAGATCATGCATTGCGTTTAGTTGTTGTGCCATTTTACTCTCCTTTAATCTTTCACAGATAGATCCTCAGTCTTTGTCTTTTGTGGTCATAACCTTTTTGAAGCTTGCAGGTCATTTATTTGGCAAACTGTGCCTCAGTAATCATCTATGTTAGTGAGTACACACAAGATTTTCCAAAGCTTCACCTTGTGGCTCTTTGGATTCAGGAGTGGCTGAATTTCCCTGAGTCCTCTCATCTGCTGAGATAACACCTTGGCTGGATCTGGTTTTCTGGGGTTACATTTTCTTTCCCTTGGACCAATGTTCTCAATCCCAGGTGCACATTGCTATCAATTAGGGAGCTTTCAGGGCTGGGAAGTTCTGGTACCATCAACAATTGTGTAATTTCACAGGAGGGGGGATAAAGCTCAGCTGAAATAGATTTGTACTCTGTTGGATTACATCTTCTCTAAAGTCTGTTATATAGATTATTTTATATCTCACTCCACCTCCTTGCTTCAGAGAGCAACCCATTTTTAGAATTATTTCTTTAACTGTGTGTGTACTTGTGGAGCCTTTATTTACTTAAGAAATATCCAAAGCAACCAATGTCTCATTTCTACTTGTTTCTCCCCAAATGTCGTTTTTGTTACTCTTTAATAATTAAAATAAAAATATATAGGCACTCACTTATGTGTTTCTCCCCAACTTTGGGGGTATTGATGAAAATCCATAATTCAATACTTTGTTGGTCTACCTATATTTTTTAGGGCCTTAGTAAGTCTCCACATCTCACTCCAGATCTTATTTCTTTCCATGGATGTCAATTTTTGAAGTTATTGTTTTAGTTTATACTTTTTTCCTTATTCCTTTGTTGTTGATTATTTTCTTACTGTTGCAGTGTACATTTCCCCATATTGTGAGGTGTTGAAGAAGGGGAGAAATTCTATGATGCAATTTCAACCCATCCTCTTAACACAGAACAGAGATGGGTTCCCTTATAAAAGGACCAGGGGCCTAAGCTGGCAGCCAGACATCCCTCTCGCAGTCCAGGGCTCTTGTAATCCAGGACCCCTCCCTCCTTACTGCCCCCCCTGCAGTGGAGGCAAGGCAGGAGAAGCTTTTGCCACCGCCGCTGCTGCACTCGCCAGCCATGAGCCATGAGCCCAGATTCTGGCTAAGTGGTGCTCCCCCTGTGGAAGCGTACTGACCACCAGGGGGCAGATCCTGCATTGAGCATCTGCCCCCTGGTGGTCAGTGCATGTCATAGAGACCAGTAGTTCCACTGTTTGGTCGATTTGCATATTAGCCTTTTATTATATAGGACTAGAGGCCCAGTGCACAAAAATTTGTGCATTGGGGGGTTCCCTCAGCCTGACTTGTCCCCTCTCACAGTCTGGTAACCCTCAGGAGATGTCCTACTGATGGCTTAGGCCTGCTCCCTGCTGCTGCTGCCAAAGCCAGCCACCAGGGCTGCCGACCATTGGCCCTCGCTTCTTATTGCTGGCCTCATCCCCTCACCCACTTGTCTGTGGGGGAGCAATCTGGGGCCAGGCCAGCTGGGGTAGGGGCTGTGGGAGGTTGAGGCACCATGGTCACATCCCTTTCAGACTCTGTGGAGGCTCTGGACTGCAGGCCGCCCTGTCTCTCTCAGTGCCTGCCTCTTTGGATGGAGGGGCTGCCCCTCCTCTCCCATGCCACCAGCCTTGGCCCTCACAGCTGCTGTGGCTTTGTCTAGAAGACATCCACTCTAAATAGCATATTACCCTTTTATTATTATAGATATGGTCTTTGTTTTAGTTGATTTGGGATTTGCAGAGTGCCCAACACATAATAAGCACTCAATAAATAATTTTTGAGTGAATTTATATATGAAAGGACCAAAACGTTATTTATTTCATCCAAACCTGAACTCTTCATTCAAGTTGTCAATTAGTATGTGTTGAACATCAAGTACACAATACATAATTGTATGCATTAATTTAATTGTTTCTGACCCCTTCTCAACATTTACTCATTATCAGTAAAAAGTAACTCATTATCAGTTACTTTTTCCAATCTCTCTTCCCAACTTCTTATTTTTAAAGCCAATGGATATAAAGTAGGACTCAAAGGAATCACTCATTCACCAAGCATCCTTTTTCTCCTACTTTGTTGGTAATTATAGGCACATTCTTTTTTACTTCCCAGAAAGATCCCTTAGAGTTCACAACACTATTACCACCTCCCAAAACAAATTAAAAAAACCTTTAGTACCTGAAGATTATGTAACAATAGCCAACTCATTTATTTTTGTCAAGATTTTTTCCTGAAAAAAACAAAACAAAACAGGTATTCTGCCCCCCTCTGTACCAGTGTCCCTTTGTAGAACATTACTCATTGTCATAGGTTGTTCCATTGTGAATAAACAAAATTACTCATTCTTTTCCTCTGTAATATTGTGGCAAAAAAAAAAGAAGTTGATCTTAGTGTTTATTAATGGGCATGAAGATGGCATTAGTCTGGACTCGCACTCATCCCTGACACAGCAACTCATAATGCCTCTGCCTGGTGTTCTTCCTTGACCAGCTCACCAGGGTGGTAATCATTCCATGGCCCACTCCACACTATTCTGTCATTGGGCAATATATTAGCTGAATTGTGTGGGGATTTTTCTTATTTTCTTTCAACTTAGTTCTGAAACTCCTTTATACTTTCTCTCTTTTAAAGTTATTACTTTCTTATATGCATTCAAAACCTATTAACTAGGGAGTCTTGTTAAAGTTAAATAAATGTATAAACATGCAGCCTCTAGAAAAGGACAGATGGATGCCAGATAATTAAAGATAAGTATTTTATACTATTTTTTAAACTTAAAAATAAGTCTGTTTATCCAATTCTTGGCTGTAGAAAATAGTTGCAAGGAGGACAATGCAGAAAAGTGGAGGAAGCCTATTAACTTCTTGGGTCATACTAATTATGTACAAGTGGATAAACTGATTTAACTGATTAATTTAAATTTTAAAAATATTTTTATATTGCTTACAATAAAATGATTCAATTGGTGAAATGAAGGATTTGAAAAAATAGGATGGAGTGAAATTAAATACAAATAACAAGTTAGGGTTTGTGGTAGGCTGAATAATGACCTGAAAATGACATCAACATTCTAATCCCTGAATCTGTGAATAGGTTATCTTATACTAGAGGCCCAGTGCATGAATTTGTGCACAGGTGGGGTCCAGCCAGCCCAGCCCCAATCGTCAGACCAGGGCCAGGCCTGTTGGGAGGAGGAGACAGCGGGAGGTTGGCCGGCCAGCCTGCCCCTAATCAGGGCCCGATCAGAGCTGGGCTGGCTGGGGGGAGGGGCTGTGGGCGATTGGCCTGGGGGCCCTGCTCCTGATTGGGGTCGGGGGGGCCTATTGGAAGTGGGGTCAGCCGGGGGGAGGGGCTGCAGGAGGTTGGCCAGCCAGTCCCACCCCCTATTGGGGTGGAGGGTGATCAGGGGCAGGGCAGGCCAGGGGGAAGGGCTGCAGGGGGGATTGGCCAGATACCCCGTCCTCCATCGGGGTGGGAGAGGGCGATCAGGGGTGGGGCGGCTAGGGGGAGGAGCCATGGGAGGTTGGCCAGCTGGCCCCACCCCCCGATCGGGTCGGTTCGCTGGCCGCAGTGGGCATCATAGCAGTAGGTCGTTCTGGTCGTTCTGGCGTTCCAGTCACTGGCTTTTTATATATATAGAGATGGCAGAACAGATTTTGCAGATGTGATTAAACTAAAGACTTTGAGGTGAGGATTTCATCTGGATTATTCTCGTCTGTCTAATATCATCACAGGGCTCTTTTAGAGGAAGGCAAAAGTTTCAAAGTGAAAGATGGCAACATGAGCAAAGCAGAAACTGGGATGATGCAGTCATGAGCTAATGAATGCCAGTAGCTTCTAGATGCTGGAAGAAGCAAAGAATGGATTCCCCCCAGGACCTCTATTAGAATCAGCCCTGCTGACATCTTGACTTTAGTCTAGTAAGACAGATTTTGGACTCTAACCTCCAGAACTGTAAGATAATAAATTTGCATTGTTGCCACTAAGTTTGTTGTGGTAATTTATTACAGCAAGAATAGGGCACCAATGCAGAATTTTTAATGCATTCTATAAGGGCCTATGCTCTATCTAGAAATGAACTACAATGGCTGCAAGATAAAGCCAAAGGTGGAATGCTTTCTTTGTTGATTTCTTAAAATATGTGATGAAACTATTACTCATCATTATACCATAAGGTTTTATGGTATCCAACTTTTGCGATTGTGTCATAATTCTGTGTATTGATACTCCAGTGTAAAATTCTCCACAGCCCTGTGCAACATAAATTAATTTTTTAATAACACCTCTGATGTAATTATATCTTATTGGATTTATAAAATAAAACCCCCTAATTGTGAAAGCAGAGATGCTATTTGAAATCTTTGGCTTTGTGATCAAGATATTTTCTACATCAAGGGAAAGCTACCAATTCCCAGAGAGTTTTCACACCTGAAAATGAAACCAATTTGTTTTACAAATCTGTGTTACCCAAATTACAAAAATCAATCACTAAATAGACATCTTAACAAAGAATTTGCCAAAAGGATTAAAGATTCCCTACAGAGGTCAGTTCCTCAAATGTCCTCAATACAAATGTGTACATTTAATTATTTAACAAATGCCACACTGTAGCGTATAACTTGGAATATCTAACTAACATGGGAGGATGCTCTGGACCCGTGGTCAGCAAACCGTGGCTCTTTGGCCCCTTCAGTGTGGCCAAAATACCACGTGTGGGCACACACGTACAGTGCAATTGAAACTTCGTGGCCCATGCGCAGAAGTCGGTATTTTGTGGAAGAGCCGGTATTTTGTGGAAGAGTCACACTCAAGGGGCCAGACTCATGAGCCGCGGTTTGCTGAGCCGCAGTTTGCCGACCACTGCTCTGGACAATCATATTATACCAGAATGGTTTTCTTTCTGAAAAGGGTATAGATTTTATGTTCCTTGGGCACATGTTATGGCTAAGTGTACGGGCTCTGGAGCCAGTCTGCCTAGACTGATTTCCAGCTCTGCCACTTGTGACCTGAGGTTAATAACAGAATCTCTCTGCATCATCAGGGAAATGGGGAAAATGATAACACCTCATCATTTGATTGTTTTGAATGTTAAATAAGTTAAAGCATGTAAAATATTTATTGGTAAAATGAGGCCTTATACCAGCAAGCGTCTGTTAGCTATTATTATTAAAGTCAAGAATCCTATATAATAAAAGCCCAGCGACCATAACAGCAGAACAACCAGAACGACTGCTTTACCAGTCACTATGAGATGCACTGACCACCTCTCGGTCCCTTTCCCCAGCCAGCAGGCTCCGATTGCCAATGATGAATGAGGACCAGGGTGGGTGATGGAGGATACAGGTGGTGCCAAGCCAAGGCCCCCAACTCACCAGTCACCTCACATGCAGAGGGTGACCATCAGCAGGGGTGGGGCTGGCGAGTAGGCAGGAATGGCTGACCTCTCGGTCCCTCCCCTGCTATCAGGTTCACATCACCAGATTGGGAATGGGGAACTGAGGTGGGTGGCAGAGGGGGCAAGACGGGCGAGCAGGTGGAACAAGCCAACCTCTTGGTCCTTCCCTGCAGCCTGCAGGCTCAGATAATCATTGATGGCGAACAGGAAACCGGGGTGGGTGGCAGGGGATGCAGGTGGTGCCAGGCCAAGGCCCCCGCCCCACCGGTCACCCCACTCACAGAGGACGACCAGCGGCGGGGGTGGGACCGGCGAGCGGGCGGGAACAGCTGACCTTTCAATCCCTCCCCCGGCCATCAGGCTCCAATCACCAGATGGGGAACGAGGAACCAGGCTGGGTGGTGATGGGGGGTGGGACTGGCTGCCAGCAGCCAGGGAAGATGGCCCTGATCGCAGGCTAGGCCTAGGGACCATACCCACGCACAATTTCGTGCACCGGGCCTCTAGTATAAAATAACTGTCAATCAATTTTATATATACCTATGTAGCTCCCATTGTGAGGTCAGCAAATATTTGTTGGAATCTACTATATTCTAGGCAGTAAAATATTAGCAGCATTTATTATAAAATGAATCTCTCTTAGGCCTAGTTGATGAAATATGGGGAGCTCTCTAACACCTCCCTAGACCTCCCCAGGCCTCCCATATCTGGTACATAGGCAACATTATCAGTCATCACACAACACTAAGAGGTTCAGGACCAGGGCTAAAATGGCCTGAGAAGAAGCAGCATTTATCCTAAACCTGACTGAGCTCACAATTCTTAGGACTAGAAAATCTTTTTCAGAGAATATGAGGGAATTTTTTAAAAAAAGAGAGATAGTAAAAATCTTGGTAAAATAAGAGAAGCAGGATATCTATATATATAAAAGCCTAAGTGACCATTCAACCATTTGACCAGTAGCTATGATGCACACTGACCACCAGGGGGCAGACACTCAACGCACAGGCATGGAAACATGGAACAGACTGATGAATCTCATAGGGAAGTAGGAGGGGGGAGGGTGGGAAGAGATGAACTAAAATCTTATATGCATACTGGAGGCCCAGTGCATGGATTTGTGCACCGATGGGGTCCCTCGGCCTGGCCTGTGCCCTCTTGCAATCCGGGACCCCTCAGGGGATGTCAGAGAGCCGGTTTTGGCCCAAGCCCTGTGGGCTTCTAGTAGAATAATAGAATTATAAGTTCATATAATTGATATTCAGTGTATGGATAGTTGATGATTGAGTAGAACTTTTAGCAGAACTTCTGGCAGTTCTTTGAGAGTAGAACTCTTACTAGTTGAAAGGAAGTCATTTCTTTTTACATACCCTTCTTTCTTCTTTTAACAGTCAAAGAAAAGTTAGCCAAGTTAACTTTTCAGTCACACTCACCTGCAGAGGACACTGCAAAAGATATCCAATAAGAACATTGTGTTCCAAGGCAAGTGTGTGCTCAATATAATCAACCTCCCAGAGAAAATCTTGACCATTCCAATGGGTATTCATTTGCAACTGGGTTGCAAGGAAAAGTCTGGATTGAAAGAAAACTTATAATTGTTTCTTTTTCTTTATTTCAACCTAAATGGGATTCTATCACCCCAGCTGGGTTTCTGTATCAGTCATTCTAAGGCAGTGGTTCTCAACCTTCCTAATGCCACGAACCTTTAATACAGTTCCTCATGTTGTGATGACCCCCAACCATAAAATTATTTTCGTTGCTACTTAATAACTATAATTTTGCTACAGTTATGAATCATAATGTAAATATCTGATATGCAGGATGTATTTTCATTGTTACAAATTGAACATAATTAAAGCATAGTGATTAATCACAAAAACAGTATGTAATTATATGTTTTTTCCAATGGTCTTAGGCGACCCCTGTGAAAGGGTCATTCGACCCCCAAAGGGGTCGCGACCCACAGGTTGAGATCCGCTGTTCTAAGGCATTTATCTCCATCTTGGTCATGTTAGGGTTCCAGCATCTTATACTCAGAGCCCTCTATACTTCATAAAATTGTTAAGTGTTCATGATCCAAGCCAAACTAGTACATTGATATCCTCTGGCTCTGCTGCTGTCTTGCCGTGATTGCGGTACAGAAACCCTCCATCTGAGAACCATTGAACCTGGTATTTGGTCTGTATAGGCACAGCCATTCCTTTCTGAGATTTTACACTCCCCTCTCCTCCTGCAATCATGTGGAGAAAAATGCAGGAATTAGAAGAGGACTGTGGCAGAGACTTCTGTCTCCTAATATAAATTGTCTCCTCTTCCTTCTAGTGCTAGAACGCTCCACATTTAGCTAACTTGTGTGCATGTTAAAATTAGGGTGCGATTGTGTTACGTTTTGTCCATTGAGAAGTCACATTTATTTTTGCAACTTTTAAGCATTATCCTTAAAATAGGAGTTGTTTATCCTTTACCCTTACTTTCCCTGTTGCAGTGCATGGATGTGATGACGGTGATCCACCTTTAATAATGCAAAAGCAACACACCATGAATTAAAGGAACAGTGAGCAAGAAGAAACCTGAGTTCCTAAATGATCTCATAAGAAGATGGCCATCTTCTCTGGACTACTGGTCTTCCTCTGGACTTAGGGAAGTAACTTTTATCTTGTATATTCCTTCGACTCTTCTAGCAGCTTAGCTTGTAGACTAACTAATATGGAAATCAGTGGCTAGAAACAGATTGCTATTATAATTAAACCTTAACATACACAGCATTGGCTTATTAGTGACAATACATTCCAAAATCCTACAGAATCATATAACAACAAGAAAGAGAGAATCTGGGTCCAAGAATGACATGGAGACAAGATACTTACATGCCTTGCCGAGAAATAAAAGAAACAAATTTCTAACTTTAGTGTGAATAACTATATTTATTTCTGTGAAATTTTTTAAATGTTTCCATTGATTTTAGAGAGAGAGGAGAGGGATAGAAGCAGCAATGAGAGAGGAAGAGAGAGAGAGAGAGAGAGAGAGAGAGAGAGAGAGAGAGACATTATTGCTGCCTCCTACATGTTCCCTACTGGGGATCAAGCCTGCAACCTGGGCATGTGCCCTGACCAGGAATCAAACAGGGGACATCGTGGTTCATGTGTTGAAACACAACCACTGAGCCACACTTGCTGGGCTTCTGTCAATTTTAATACACCTATAGCTTTAAGAATTTTAACACATGTATAGATTTGTGAAACTACCATTACAATCAGGACACAAATAGAAATAATCAGCAAAGCCACCTGGGCCTGAATATTTCCTTTTTGGAAGGTTTTAAACTATTAATACAATTGTTTTAACAGTCATAGGACATTTTGTGTTCTCTATTCGATCTTTGGTGATATTAGTAGTTTTGGTTTATGAGGAATTGGTCCATTTTATCAAAGTGGTAAAATTTATATGCATCAAATTATTTGTAATAGCACCTCACTATCAACGTGTTGGGGGCAAGAAATGATATCCCCCTTTTCTTCCTGATATTGGTCATTTGTATCTTCTCTTCTTACATCCTTTGGCAGTCTTAATGGAGCTTTATCAATTTTATTGACCTTTAAAAGGACTGCCATTTAACTGATTTTCTATATGTTTTCTGATTTAAATGTCATTGACTTCTATTTTTTATTATTTAAAAAAATTTTTTTTAGTTTTATAATGTGGATATGTACATTATTGATTTGAGGGTGTTTCTTTTTCATCTTTTTTTCCATTATAGTTCACATTCAATATTATTCTGCATCAGTTCCAGGTGCACAACAAAGTGGTTAGACAATCATATACTTTACAGAGTGGTCCCCCTGATATTTTAAGTATCCCTCCACCCTGGCTTGTACATAGCTATTACAATATTATTTTTCCCTCCATTGACCTCTTTAATATAAGTACTTAATGCTACACATTTCCCTCTAAACAGTAATTTCGCAGTACGTAACAAATATTTATAGTATATTTAGTATATTGTACTTTTGTTTTCACTTAATTCAAAATTAAGTGAAACTCCTGAGACTTTTTCTTTAATTCATTCATTATTTAGATATTTGGATGATTTTTACTTGTGTGCCTGAAATTCACTGACTCCTCTTATCTCCATTCCGCTATTGAGCTTTTCATTTTAGTTATTGTATTTGTTTGATCTAAAGTTTTCATTAAGTTCTTCCTTGCCCTTTCTATTTATTAGTGAGATTGACTACCTTTTTACTTATTTCAAGGGTGCTCACAATTGTTTGCTGCAGCATTTTGATAGTAGGCACTTTAACATATCAACTAATTTTAACATTTGTGTCATGTTATAGTTGGCATCTGTTAATTGTCTTTTGTAATGTGAGCCAAGCTATTCCTGATTCTTTAAAGTCTAAAGTTTTTTATTCTAATCTGGATATTTTGAATATTTAGTTCAACTTTGTGTCTAGTTTAAATGTTGTTAAATATGGCTAAGGTTATTTTTGTTTCATTAGGTAACTAACAAATTATGTTCAGGCCCTTCTGTGGACTGCATTTTTGGTATCAGTTTAGTTTTAAAACCATTCTAGTGCTATTCAGATTTATACCATGTGTATACCACCCAGTAACCAGTCTGGAACCTGGGCAATATTCTATCCAATAGATCATTTCTTAAAGTTTTCAGTATGCTTATTAGGACCAGGTTCACCCATGTACACTCCAGAAATGAACTCAGGAGATCATAAACAAATTTATGGAGTCATTTTCTCAAGCATCTGCCACTGCCTGATCTCTGCTCTACTTTCCAGAAGTTCCTCTTTTCTGTATTCTGTCCTGAGAGCTAGATGTTTAGTTACCGTGGTATACAGCACACTTCCATCCCTGTGCCCATAGCTGGGGCCAAGTAGCAAGAGAACAAAGGGAGAAAAAAAGAGCAAGCAAATTTTGCCCTACCATTTGGAACCATAGCTTCACCAAGCATAGAGAAACGTTCTTCTTTCTCAAAGTTTTTACTTCCCCAGGCTCCATTCTCCCCACAAGATTATAGGTTGCTTTTATTATTTCCTTTTCATCTAAATTTAAGTTTTCTATAATAAACATATAGCATTTTAACAATGATAAAGGAATTATTACTAAGAAGATAATCCACCCAACAATCAAATTAGAAAAACAAGAGTTAAATACATTAAAAGTCCAACTTTCAAAAAGTACAGCCTTAAGCAGAGAGGAGGCCTATGTGAAAGCAAAGAGAATGGAATAATCCATTGGAGTTGTAAGATCGAGGGAGGTTCTGCAGTGAAGGGTAGGTTTGGGCTAAGGGTGAAAAGGGAGAGAAACGGGAAAGGATTTTTTAGGCTGGAGAAATCTTGAGCCAGGATACAGACATATGACAGATTGGGGCTACAAAAAAAATTCCCATAAAATTAATATATTTTTAGAATATAAACATTTTCATGATAAGAAAATCAATTTCTCTTTGTGGATGCTAGAATTGACTTTTTGCTACTTACTTGAGTAGCAAATGGTTCATAATCAGAATATCATGTTTTAGACATATACACAATTATGTATTAGCCTATATAGTTTATAGTTTACATATATTTGAAAAATCTAAAACTATTAAAACAAGATGATTAGCTTTAAATAAAATTTGGGTATATTATTTAGTTCTTCATGCCCCCTAACCTCCTTTTTCCCAAACTATTTTTCTCCTCTTCTGCACCTAAAGTCTATCCTGTGTCTCATTTCTTATCTTATAGTCAACTAATTGGCAAAAAAATATCAGCATATGACATTTTAAGATGTAATTTCTCCCAGGAATATTTGCATTTTGCTGTTTCTCTTGTAGGTTAAATCTTCAAGGCCCAAAGGAACAAATCTCCACTGATGGAAATAACAAGTCAAGGGGTGAAGCATTTGGGGACTCAGTTTAGCCTGTAAGCCCTCCATGCTCATCCTTTCATTCATCGCACATGAGAATGAGGCAAAGAAAACACAAATAAGGAAAAACAGAAACTAAATACTAGTTACATAAGGTGTTTCTTGGTATCTTTACTAGAAGTTATTACTCAAGCAATTTTACTTCCCTTTAAGTAAAGTAAAAGGTGAAACAATTTGCATGTAGTTATTATTACTTCATTAATGACAATTACAAGTTTGAACTGTAAGCTAAGTGCAAACATTCTGAAAAAGTAAATTATAAAAGAATGCATCTACATGTTTCTATCTAAATTTATCATAATAACATTAACATAATCAACTAATTCTGTTTAATGTGAAGATATTATATAATTTTCCTATACAGTGATTGGAAGAATAAATTTAATTAAGGGCCTTTTATTGAATAAATTACAGAACCTTGTAAAGCTAAGACCAAAATTAGAAATATACATGTTCTAGAATGTATTACATTTTTAAAAATCGCACATTTGTACCACTTTAAATTCTGTATAATAAATGAGTCTGTGTGTGTGTGTGTGTGTGTGTGTGTGTGTGTATATATATATATATATATATATATATATATATATTCCCTATGAAAAAAACTATACAAATTCACTGCAATACCTTTAATTACAATTAAGTTTTTATCATCATTTTAGCTTTTGGAGTTCATAAAAACATACAAATTCACAAAGTAAAACTTAGGAAAAAATTTAACCTTAGTTCAAATTTTAGGCTTTACTGTATCAAAAAAAGGGCATGAGTCTACTTAACTCAACCTGCTTACCTGCAATGACATGAACCAACCTCTCCAGCATTTAATCATTAACAATAATCCTCACTCCTGTGTAATTAGATTTCATTTCATTATTCTCATTCCCATCTCCATGTCCTACCTCCACAGGACTACTTTTATGGAGTTATATTTGGAATTGTGACTTTGCCCTTTTTTTAAATCATATCTTAAAAAGAAGAGGGCATTAAATGCTTACTTGATATACAATCACACTTCTGCTTTTTCATCTCTTTGCATGAGCACACTCATTTAAAGGAAGAAGAATTTGCTTCTGTGTCCACGTCTGTAATGGGAACCAAAGTCCTTAATCAGCCTAAACTACTTTGCACACTGAGTTATGTGAACCTTTATGCAGGGAATGCTGTGGTACCCCATCAGACTGGGTTCTTTAAGTATTCATTCAACAATTATTTAAAGACTAGAGGCCCGGTGCATGAATTTGTGCACCAGTGGGATCCCTTAGCCTGGCCTGCAGGATTAGGCCGAAACCGGCTCTCTGACATCCCCCGAGGGGGTTCTGGATTGCGAGAGGGCACAGGCCAGGCCAAGGGACCCCACCGATGTGCAATTGGGGCTGGGGAAGGATGTGGGAGGTTGGCCAGCCAGGGAGGGACCATGGGAGGGCTCCAGGGTATGTTCAGCCCGTCTCACTCAGTCGCGATAGGCCAGACCCCAGCAGCAAGCTAACCTACCGGTTGCAGCATCTGCCCCCTGGTGGTCAGTGCATGTCATAGTGAGTGGTTGAGTGGCCTTAGCATATCATTAGCATATTACGCTTTGATTGGTTGAACAGAAAACCGGACAACCGGACACTTAGCATATTAGGCTTTTGTTATATAGGATAAGACAGCACAATAAGAGAAAAGGATAAAGAAGAAAGAGTGCCTTTTTAGTGTTTAGCCTCCCCTCTATTTTCCTGAAAAATTCAGCTTTGGTGAAAAATTATCATAACATCATTCAGCAAAATAAAAACTTTTTGGTTAACCAGACCTATCTTTCTCAGAGGCAGTTTGTTGATTACCTATTGTCACTCAAGCACACTGTTTGGGATCTCAGCTTCAGCTGCAAGTGGATAATCAAAATACTTCTGTATGTTTGTATTCTCTTTGTACCAGACCATTTCCAGTAAATAGAATTTTCTCAATTTCATAGGACTTCCATCACAGATGTTTTCATACTTGTAACAATTCTGGAAGTTGCCCAGGAACATTTTTTGTAATTTTCATTCCTATCAGTACTTCCTCTATCTTCTCTGTTAACTTCTCTGTGTTGTGTTGTTTTGGGGGAATGCAACCTCAAAATTTTGCATTACACATGTTCCATGTGAAACATACATAGTATTAAAAAGAAAACCACAGGTCCAAAATGGCCTCACTTGTGCTCAAGTCCAGAATACCAAACTGAGATTTAATATTTGACCCAATTGCTGTTTCAACCTCTTCTAGAAACATAATCTTAATCAACCAGTCTGGAATTCTCTTGTTAGCACCAATGAGGCAATCTGTCCTGTGGGTCCCCATAGATAAAAGAGGCAATTTACATGATAAAACCTTTGCAGTTCCCTTCCCCTCATAAAAAAGATATCCTGGTCTAAAAATAATTCTTTTGTTAATAGCTCCCTTGCTCTATCTTTCTTCCTGTAAAAACCTTCCACTTTGTACAATCTCTGGATCACTGGGAGCACCCTTCTAGTTGCTAGATGGGAGGCTGCCCATTCGTGAATGGCTTAATAAAGCCAATTAGATCTTTATACTTGGTTGAATTTGATTTTTTAACAATAGTGATCCACAAAATACCAATTTAATCTACAAAACATAACTTATTGTTTAGCATCTCTCATTCAGGTCTGTAATTTAAGAAACACACACAAATAACACCTGGTTATTATCTTCAATATATAGTTAATCATATGTGCTGTTCCAAAAATAAATTATATCAGGGAAATTTATTCTTTTAAAGTAACAGTGAACATGCTTTAAAACTACATGTTCCAGAATACATTATTTTGGACATTTGACTTGTAGAGGAACTATGAGTTTTATTCATTGCTATACATATGAGAGAGAAGAGATTGGGGGCAATGGAATGGCCTGAATAGATGAAAAAAAAATTATATAACCAACATTTTGATTAGTCCGTCTTCAATTTACTTATGTAAGGGGGGACAAACAGCAAAAAAAAAGCAAAAACATTTGAAATATCACAAAGGTCCTTGGCTTATTAGTGTTTTAGAAGCTTGTTTTTGCAGATGCCATGGTGTTCTGTTTGGAATACAGCCCCAAACCAAGACATTCCATTATAATTAACTGGGTGGCATGTGACTATTCTACTGAGGGGCTGATTTTGAGATGGAAGTTTTGGAGGAATCACATCAAATGCTAGAGAATGCAAACACATTTGGTATAAAAGAATTGTAATTAAACTTCAGTCATCCTCTCCTACAGAGAACATTGAATTACAGTCAAAATTGGTTTCTATTATGTTTAAGTCTATCAGAGGCACTGGGGGGAGATCATTAAGATACTAGAGCAAAGTGAAATCTGTGTGCAAATGTTCTATTTGTCATAAAGTATGGGTGAATTCAAAGCTCTCTCTAGGGTGGGTGCTGAGGGCAGGCTCCCAGAGGGATGCAAATGTAGTCTACAGTGATTTTTGCCAACATAACCCTTACACAAGTGTAGGGACTAATTATATAGGCAAGAAACCCCTCCATGGAGCACACAGCTTTCTCTGTAAATTGGCTTATGGAGAATCAAGAAAATAAAAAGCCTTTTTGGATTTGAATTTAAACTTGTCCTATATTTCCCCTTTCTTCCCACTTGAAGATTGAGATTACGTTATCAAAGCTGCCCGTATTCTTACAGGCCCCAAATGGTATCACTTGTGCTAAAGGGGAGAACACTAAACTAAGATTTAATACATGCCCTAATTGTTGTTCCAAACTCTCCCAGAAACATAAACTTAATCAACCAGCCTAGAATTTTCTAGTCAATACCAATGAGGTAATCTGTCATGCTGCCTTCCCCAAAAAGAGGCAATCTTTATGATAAAAATAAAAATCCTTGCAGTTCTCCCCTCCCCACCAAAGGAAGATGTCCGGGCCTAAAAATAATCATTATTTATTTATTGTTTGTTTGTTTGTTAATAACTCTCTTGCCCCAACCTTCTTCCTATAAAAGCTTCCATTTTGTACAACCCCTGGGAGTGCCCTTCTGGTAGCTAGACAGGATACTGCTGGATTCATGAATCACTTAATAAAGCCAATTAGATTCTTCAAATTTACTCAGTTGAATTTTGTTTCTATAACACTTACAAAAGCTCCTTCCTTCTTATTCTCTCTGAAGCAGAGTTTCTTGGAGAGGAGGAAAAAAGTTACTCATCTGGTGCTACAGTAATTTTTGCCAATATAACCCTTATACAAGTATAGAATCAATCTTTTTATAATTATAATTCACTCTTTTTAAAATTATCTTTATTGTTGAGAGTATTACAGAGGTCCCCCCTTTTTCCCTCCCAATGTCCCTCTCCACCTGGCTCCTGCCCCACCACAGTCCTTCACCATCCTATTGTCTCTGTCCATGGGCAACATATATATGCATATCAGTTTTTTGGTTAATCTCTTCCCCCATCTCACTTCCTTTCCCTCCCCCTCTTCCCCTCTCCTTCCCTCTGAGACTTATCAGTCTGTTCCATGTTCTCATGCCTTTGGTTCTATTTTATTCATGAGTTTAATTTGTTCATTAGATTTCACATATAAGTGAATCAAACAACATCAGCAGAGAAAAAGGATGAGTTTGACACTTCCCCCTTTCAAACATAACTTTCACTTCTCCAAGGCTCACAATGTCGCTTTCAGCATGATGTATTCTGTATGTATTGGGTGGGTATAACAGCCTTGTGGTACAATCAATCAATCAAAAAATAAATAAGCAAACAAATAAACAATCAAATCAACCTAAGGGGCAAAATAAAAAAAAATTGATGTAGTCCCTGGCATCAATAATAAAACAGTAGTCCTTTTTATCTTATTTTTATTGAATTTATTGGGGTAAAGGTTTTAAGTGTACAACTCAATAAAACATCATCTGCACACTGCATCATGAGCCCATCACCCCAAGCAAAATTAGTCTTTTTCTTTATCCTCCTTTCCCCACAAACAAAAAACAGTAGATCCTGGTTCTTTTCATCTAATTTAAGTATTCCATAGATTTTCTTATATATGTTCCTGAAAAATCTTCTCAATTTCCTAGTGCCTATTAACTTTTGCTTTTTTATTCAATAGAAACTTTTAACATATTACATGAAAACAGTGTGCAATATCACCATGAATAAGTAATGTTCTTTGTCCTCAAGGAGGATATAGTATAGTGGAGGACAAATCAATGTAATAAAAGCCTAAGCAACCATTATGGCAGAACGACCAGAATGACTGGTCTCTATGATGCACACTGACCACCAGGGGGAAGATGCTCAATACAGGAGCTGCCCCCTGGTGGTCAGTGTGCTACCACAGGGGCAGTGCCGCTCAACCAGAAGACGGGATCACAGCTGCTGGAAGCTAATTCCAACATGGCATATTCAGCAGGGCTGAATCATCTGGAATGGCTGAGGGCATTTCCCCAAACCTGAAAAGGATGCATAAATGATTGCTTGCTGCCAGACAGCTGAGGGCATTTCAGTCTACATGTCATTGCTTCCTGCTGGCCAAACACCTGAACAGCTGTAGGTAGTTCCCCCAATCTGATAATGGATTCTGTATACTAAAACCTTGCCTTTGATGTGTATATCTACTTTGCCTTAGGACAATTTGTGTTAATAAAAAGCAAGGGGTCCTGAGACAAGGAGGACTTGGTTTCTTTAGCTAAGTCTCCTCTGGCTCCCCAAAATGCCTTCCAAATTTATGTTTCCTCTCTAGACTCTTTAATAGTTTACACGCAGCCCTTCTCCAGATTCCTGAACCCTTCTAGATGCTGGATAAGACCCCCAGCATTACACGACTGGCAAGCACAGCGGCGGTGGCAGGAGCCTCTTCCACTTCTGCAGCAGCGCTAAGGAGCAGTGAGCCAAGAGGTAAGGAGAAGAGAGCAGTTGGGTGGTAAGCGAGGGCTCCCAGACTGTGAGAGGGATGTCCGCCTGCCAGCTTAGGCCCACTTGACTGCGAGAGGGTGCAGGCTGGGCTGAGGGACGCCCCCCCCTCCCCCAGTGCACGAATTTTGTGCACTGAGCTTCTAGTATACAGATAATTGTAAGTGCAATAAGAGCTATGAAGGAGATTTAAAGGAAGCAATGGGAGCACAGAAGAGGGACACTTAACCCAGGCTGGCAGTGGTGGAGGTGACAGGAAAGGAGAGGACCTTTAATAAGTAATTTGAATCTTGGGAATCCTGTTTCTTTATCCATAAAAATTGGATATTATTCAGCCAGAATATATCAATATGTGGAAGCCTCTGTGTATGCATGCACACACGCGCACATGCATGCACATGTGTATTTGTATAAAATATTTAGTTTTATTGGTATCATCTCCACCTCCTCAGTCATGTTGACAGGAAGATTAATTAGGACATTGTTTGGGAACATACAAAGCAATCTACAAAGTATAAATTTAATATTTAAAATCTACCAGGATGACGTTTTTCCTTGAACCACATATTGATTGAGAAGGATGCTAAAGGCAAAAAGTGAAAACAAAACAAAATTAACTTTTGCTGAATTTTTACCAAGCATGGCATGAATCTAGGTATTTAGATATATGTTCCTATTTTGCAGTTTCAAAAAACCAGTAGATTGGAATATGCTATAACTATTTTACAAATGACAAAACTGAAACCAGAAAAGTAAAATATTTTCCCCATGTTAAACAGAGAATAAGTGAAAAAAACAGGACTTGAAGCCAGTTCCTTCTGCATTCAAGTTTATTTGAAGCCAGTCTTTCTGCATTGAGTTCTAATTATTTCTATATTTCTATATGGCAGAGACCAAATACTATGAGAGTACTTCATCCTCTATGAATAATTATACCTGAATTTGTTTGACTTCCTCCAACAACCATACCTAAACTTGTTTTGGTACCAAAACAATGAATGGGACCAAGGACAGGAACAGAAGTAATTAGACTCTATAAGAATCAGGGGATGGTGTGGAGACTCCTCTAGGCAATGCCTTTTTTTCTTAAGAAAGTTTATTACTAAGGTCACATTCTCATTCCCACTCCTAACCAAGAAAAGAAAAGTGTGGGGCGCGGTTACGGTGTTTTGGCCAGGTTCAAGCCTCGGACTAATGAAAGGACAGGGTCCTCTCATTGCCACGTGCAAGTCCCAGCTGGAGGGCAGGGTCCTCCTAGCACAATTATAGCCAGCGGCTGTGGTTGTAAGCTTGAACCTATGGTCCAAACACGTAGCCCCACGTGCCTTGTGGTAGAGTTCAGGTGCATGTAGTTAAGTGAGGTTGAAACTCACGAGAATGCTGTAAACAATGTGATCACACCCCTACTTTGCCTCGTGGCATCTGCTATAAAATAAAGACACGACTTGTGGGCGCTGTCGTTGTCTCCTCATCAGGGAGGCAGTGTCCCACCAAGACCCAGCTATTATTCTCAAGTCTGTCTTTCCTTAATCCTTTCACCTCCCCACTCAGGATCACTCTTGGTCATGCTGGTGTGGCACAGAAAAGGAAGACAAAGTCAAGTTATTAGACTCACAGAGAATTATGTATGAGACAAAGTCTAAGATTACTTTACCTATTACAATCAACACTATACACTGAGAGATTACTATATATTTGGCACTAAATGCCATTTAGGAAAGTTTAAAGAGTAGAGAGAAATTTTAAAAAGTGTCTAGCATCTGAACTGGACCTCAAAGGATGAGTAAGATTCTAAGCTGAGAGAAAGAATAGTTGCCAAGCATAGAGATGAGAATACCTAGGTTATGTCTGGGAAATATCAATAAGTTCAAATTGATTGGAGAATAGGTAGGTCATGGAAAAACAAATAGATATATCAGTCTATCTTTTAATATCTCTCAATTCTGTCTCTTCTCTACACCCCCACTACTACAGCCTTTATGAAATATCAGAACTCTCTAACTATTACAATAGCTTTTCTCTGTTCTCCCTGCCTTCCATCTCTCATCCATACCTAGGTAAACAATTTATAATATACTAGAGGCCCGGTGCATGAAATTCATGCATGGAGGGGGGGTCCCTCAGCCCAGCCTGCACCCTCTCTAATACGGGACCCCTTAGGGGATGTCCAACTGAGGGATTGGGCCTAAACCAGCAGTCAGACATCCCCTCTCACAATCCAGGACAGCTGGCTTCTAACCACTCACCTGCCTGCCTGCCTGATTGCCCCTAACCACTTCCACCTGCCAGCTCAATCACCCCCTAACCACTCCCCTGCCAGCCTTATTGACACCTAACTGCTCCCTTACTGGCCCGATTGCCCCCAACTGCCCTCCCCTGCAGGCCTGGTTGCCCCCAACTACCCTCCCCTGAAGGCCTGGTCCCCCCAAACTGCCCTCCCCTGCCGGCCATCTTGTGACAACGTGGGGGTGGCCATCTTGTGATGACGTGGGGGTGGCCATCTTGTGGTGGCCATATTGTGATAACGTGGGGGCACACATCTTGTGGCAGCCATCTTGTGATGATGTGGGGGTGGCCATCTTGTAACAATGTGGGGGCAGCCATCTTGTGATGACATAGGGGGTGGCCATTTTGTGATAATGGGAGGGCATGAGGGTCAATTTGCATATTACCTCTTTATTATATAGGAAGTTTTTCATTTCATCCTTCCATTTATAAATATTTCAATTTTTCTAAATCTTTTCAACTCTTTAAAGAAAAACAATTTCCAAATACCCAATGACCTAACATTCATAACATCCAGTATTCAATACAAAATTACTAGATGTGTGATCCAGCATCAGGAGAAAAAATAAATCAATAGACATAAACCCAGAAATGACAAAGACAAAACAATTAATAGATGAGAACTTTAAAAACAGTTACTATAAATATGGTCAAGGATTAAAAGAAAGCAGAAATCATTATTAGGGAAACAGATAATAAAAGAGAAACAAATAACATGTTTAGGGATGAAAATACAATATCTCAAATAAAAATGTATTGGATGGATATAACAACATATTGTACAATGTAGAAGCAAATATCAGTTAATTTGATGTCGGAGAATAAAATTATTCAAATTTAAGTAGAAAGAGAATGGGGAAAAAAGCCTTAAAAATTAGACAGAGCCTCAGTAGCCTGTGCGATCAAATCAAGTGATCTAACAGAGTAAAAAGGACAAGGCAGAAACTATGTTTAAAGAAATAATGAATGAAACATTTCTATATTTGATGAGAAATGCCAAATTAAGATTGAATGAAGCACAAGCAGGATAAATAAAAAAAAAAAATAATACCAAGATACATCATAATAAAATTGCTCACATTTTTCCTCTTCTATTTCCTATATATTTCTGGTGCTGTAGGACACATTCATGTCCTGAAACAATTCTAGCTCTGTACCTCATTGTTACAATGTGGTAGTACCACTTGAAGCAATTTCTACACCAGGATAGCTAGAAATAACTTAAAAATACCCCAAATGATAGCAAACACATAAATTAAACCAACTAAACCCAAACTAAATCCATCCCCAATCCAACTCCCCCTTAACTAATTCTAAAATGCCAGTGGCTACTCCAGATACTGGGATGATATGATGGAGGAAAAGTCAGCATGAAAAGAAGCAGTAATTTTACATGATTGCAATTAAACTGTTTAATTCTTCTAAATTTTATGAACATATTTGACCACTCACTATATTATTAGGACTCCTCTAGAACCTTAGATGGGCCCTGAGACTTGAGAGGCTTGGATGCTTAAATTTTAATAGCCTCATGCTAAACTGCCTCATGTTGAGATGGGGGACAAGGTTGATAGGGAAAGATCAAGAAAACAAACCGTTAGTTAATCATCAACCCATGTCAACAGAGAAGTAAACACAGGGCAAACATTCTTCCCCAAATGGAAAGAAGTAAATCTGACTAAATATTTATATTAAAGACTAAGTTTTATTCTAGAAATTACTATATTACCCTAAAGCAGCAAAATTAGTTTTCCATTATCAGAAAAACTGCTTGCTCAAATCCTATATAATAAAAGGCTAATATGCAAATAGACTGGACGGTTGGAACAACCGGAACAACTGGAACAACCAAACAACTGAACAACCAAACTATCAGTCACTATGATGTGCACTGACCACCAGGGGGCAGGATGGTGGAGCAGGTGAGTAGGGGTGCCAGACCAAGGCAGGGTGCCAGTTGCTGTCATTGGGGCCAGCCTCTGGTAGTTACTGAAAAGTCTTTGCTCCTGCGCACCACAATCCCTCCTGGCACTCACACCTGCTGCCAGTGCTGGTGCCGGTCCCAATCACTCGACACCATCAGCAGGTGCGAGTGACAGCTGCCAGTCCTGATTGCTCCTTAAGGCTTCTCTGCCTCCCCCTGCTCCTGAGGGGAGATCGGGGCAGCAGCCGCCTCTTGCATCCACTGATGGCACTGGCCCTGCTCGCACCTGCTGCTGGCACCAACCCCAATCACTCTGTGCCATCAGTGCATGGGAGCGGTGGTGGCAGGAGTGGGGCTGCGGGCAGACAGGGGACCAGGGCCGTGGCAGAAGGGGCTGGGTAGGGTCATGGAGGATGGGCTGAGACCGGCCCCTGTGCCTACTGCAACCTCACAGTCCACAGTTCCTTTCAAAGTGCACAAATTTGTGTACTGGACCCCTAGTGTTATAATAAAGTTTAAAGTTATATACTTGCTTACAAAAAGGTAAAAATGAGAATGGCCTTGAAAAACTGAAGGAACATTCATTCCTATGAAATAGAAAGGATACATTAGCAAATACATAAGTAAAAGAGAGGAGGTGGAGCCTTAACAAACAGTAAAAGCAAGGATATCTGAAAAAAATAGAGAATTTTTGTATTAATGCAAAAAGTTCTTTGATTTTATTTACCATGTAGTCCACCAAACTGTATTATTGAAGGAAATGCAAGTATGCATCAAGGGAAAGGGCATTAACCAGAGTTTGACTTTTTGTATTTAAAAAAATTGATGAATTTAGTACTTATAAAAATGATACATATTAGCTGAATCCAGAAATAAAAACAAAAAATGTTATTCTACTGTCATCACATCACATTATAAAGATCTCAAAAATTGCCCTCTTGTGTCACTATTCGCATATGGATTTTTAAATGATAACATAAAATTTGTTTACTTTCTACTATCTGAAAAAACTATTCAAATGAAATGAGCTCAGTGTAACTGCTTCACTTTAATTGCCAAAGTCATCAATTGGCCAACATTTAAAACTAGTTGTCAGAACTAAAATAAAAAATTGAGTAAAGAATGATTTAATGTCAATATTGTATAGTACAAAGCACATCATTTTAGTGTCCTTGATGGACCTAAAACAATAGTTTGAAAATAAAGTAGAAAAAAAGGTATTGCAGAAGCAACTAGCTTTATAACTATGAGTTTGTGTCTTGATGTACATGTGGCTCTAAATTTTCTTACTTATATCAAAACTAATAAAAGAGTGACTTCCTCACTTATGCCATAACTTATGCCACAGAGCTGAATTTACAGATGAAAGTACCAATGACAGGACTTTGTTATCTTAGTTGTCATTATGTCACTAAATAAATCCAACTTAGATGGCATCCAGTCTTAGCCACTTGGTAAACCAAACTTTTCAATATGAAAGCCAAATGTGCAGGCAATCTCTACTATGCCACTGAGTGGTATTCTAAAACACATTTGGTAAGTGGCTGTTGGAATGCATTTTGTCAGACTCGCAATGATTTCCATGGTAATATATTCTCAGGTCAACTAGATAAATAAATATAGCCAAAAATATACTACAATTATAAAACAAATTATATTATAACAATTCTCTGGAAACTACAGTTATTAATTTTTCAAGAAATGTCCAGAACACACCTTATGTTTACTGTAGTGGAATAGGAAGTTTTCCTTACAACTTTGTCCCTACTTACCTGGCAGTTAGAATAGAGGTCTATCAGTTTCCAGCTGATGCAGAAATTAGGAGAGTAGAAGCTGAGGAAGGAAAGTTGGAAGAGACAATTGCTAAGAACTGAGCCTCAGGCGTATTGGTATCTGACATTTCAGTAGCCATTTTCCACACATCTTTTTTGTGTGTTGTGTTTTATGTGTGTTTTTTTATTTGTTTGTTTGTTTGTTAATCCCCAAAATGGACTGAAAGATTTCTTAAAGCTAATAATACTATTACCTTTGAATTCTGACTTGAATTTTTGTTTCCTCTCAAGTCCACTTAGAAAGCACGGTTTTGCATCTTTCCTCCTATTTGACTTTTTCTAAAATAACCTCAAAAGTCTTTCAAAGGTGTTTTTGTTTTCATTGAGTTTCGTTAACTTAAATCAATTTTCACTGCAACTTAATGCAGACACAAACAGAATTTCCTATTATGAGACTCTCAGGTTTTTCCTTTTCATGTAGATGCAGTTGTCTCCTCATGGTGTTACAGCTAGTCTGTTTTTCAGAATCAGCTATGAGTAATAAGCAAATATTTTTATTAATGACAGTTTAATTATCAATGTTTCTACAAAAATTTAAAAATAAATTATAATGAATTTAAGGTTAGACATAAAATAAAGGCACTCTTCGTTCATTCTGATGTGTGTTTGTAAACTGGGAAAGTGATGGGATTACATATATATAACCTGGGAACTGAAAAGTGCTAACAAGCCACCTTATCAATGCAAACAAGGGCCACGTGCCCCGAGTGATAATGTGTAAAAACGTTGAGAAACATCTCTGTAGAAAAATATAAAATCTTGGTAGACAGGTTCAAGACTTTGGGCTAAAGCCATAGATTCAAAGTGTTCTGTTGTGTGTATGTGTTTTTATGAACTTACATGTATAATGAATTCAAATTTCCACAAGCAGCTGGTACACCTACAACTATATAACAATAACTGTTTTCTCTCAAAGTCCAAATGCAATCTAGTTAGGCAAAGAAAGTTTCAGAGCTGGAAATGAGCCAAAGCAAAAGAATTAAGCACTGTTAAGCAGATTTCCAAACATAGAAAGTGGTTGAATTTCTTCTGAGGGATTCATAATTATAAGGAGATCATTAGAAGAAGATTTAAAACAGTATTGCTGCCTTGCCTTTGATGCTGCAAACCCAAGTATCTCTGGTGCTTATGCTGCCCCTTATGCTCAGTCACCACAATTAGTTTTAAGTGCTGTTACAAACGAAGGAAAGCTGTTTATTCAACTGCTTACTCTTTCTCAATACTGAACACGGCCCACACGGCTTTCTTAACAAAGAGATTATTTAAAAGTGAGATTATCATCAGGGCAGCTTCCAAACCATTACTTGAAGAGGATGAATTCACTCAATACATATTTAGTGCTTTGGGACAGTGAAGGCCATGGTGACTGAAACCAATAACCATAAGCCCTCACAGAGCTAAGATCAGCGGTTCTCAACCTGTGGGTCTCGACCCCTTTGGGGGTCGAACGACCCTTTCACAGGGGTCACCTAAGACCATCAGAAAACACTTATATAATTACATATTCTTTTTGTGATTAATCACTATGCTTTAATTATCTTCAATTTGTAACAATGAAAATACATCCTGCATATCAGATATTTACATTATGATTCATAACAGTAACAAAATTATAGTTATGAAGTAGCAACGAAAATAATTTTATGCTTGGGGGTCACCACAACATGAGGAACTGTATTAAAGGGTCACGGCATTAGGAAGGTTGAGAACCACTGGCTTAGAGTCTAGTAAGGAAGTAGGAAATAAACAAGTAAAGATGCCCTGCTGGTGTGGGTCAGTGGTTGAGTGTCGACCTATCAACCAGGTGATCACTATTTGATTCCTGGTCAGGGCACATGCCTGGGTTGCAGGCTCAATCCCCAGTGTAGGGCGTGCAGGAGGTAGCTGATCAATGATTCTCTCTCATCATTGATGTTTCTATCTCTCTCCTCTCCCTTCCTCTCTGAAATCAATAAATAAAATAAAATAAAAATAAGTAAAGAGACAAATATATGTGTCCAAAGTACACAACATAAGAAAGAAACAGGTAAAGGCTCGCCTCCTTCCAAGGAGCACAGCCATGCCATTCCCTACTTCCTCTCCTGTCTCCGCCCGCCACAGGCAGCATCTCCTAAACTCCAAGGGATCCCACAAGACTTACAACCAGGGGAGCAATGGGCAGCGGCAGCTGGTCCTGATCTAAACCCATGAGCTTGTCTCCAAGGCCCCCTTTTCTCTGACTTCCCAGGGAGCCAAAGCAGCCCAGCCTGGGCTCTCCTGTTGCTCTTTCTATGCCCTTCCTTGTTCCTCTGTTAAATTTTGCTTGCTCTTCTAAAAAAAAAAAAAAAGAAAGAAAGAAAGAAAAGAAAAAAAGAAACAGGTAGGGAATACTACATGAAGGGATGATCCACTTATAAAACGTATACAGGGACAGTCTGAAAGACATTTAACTAGCGACATAAGGGGGAAAGTGGAGTCCAGGGAAAGAGAATTTCAGGAAAACAAATAAAGGTAAGCATAAAAAGATAAAAATAACAACAAACAACAAGACAAAGCAAAACAACAAGTGAAAGGTATCTACAACAGGAAAAATCTGGCATGAAGGAAAACAGGAAGAAAGCCAGAGTGGCTCCACTTGGTGAGTGAAGGAATTGAGGCACCGCAGGAGATGAACAGGGGCTGGATCACAGAAGGTCCTCCCCTCTGTGTGTGCTGAGGCGCACACAAGGGATTTTACTTTAAACTGCAATGGGAAGTCATGGACCGTTTTAAAACAGAAACGACATTTTTATCTGATTTCATGAAAAATCCCTCTTCCGGCTGAGTAGACAACATATTAGTGTCTGGGTTGATGGGAGGGCAGTGTGGGGTGGTCGGCAAAAAGGCCCCAAAGCAGAAACTGATAAAACAAAAATCAGAATTAACTTTACTATTTTCCCTAATGAAAATGAGGAAATCTTAATTTTTCCTGATATGCAACTATATAGCTATTTAAATGAAAACCAGTAATTTAACTCAGAAAGTTAGAGAAAATGTTTATACAAATTATAGTAACCAAAAAAACTTTGAGGTTGGTGTTGGTCTAGATCTGAATATTTTTATACTTATATCTAAGATATAAGCTTCTGATATCTTATATCTCTCTAGCACACACACATCTCACACACATACATGTATATCTACACTTCTTTTAAAAGTATATAATATATCTGAATATATTTCTTTAGAATGCTATTTCCAAAAATGGGAGGACAGAAACTATACTGGTGGTAGAGATATGGCTTTAGGTAACATTGAATATGACATTTGATAACAGGGCATAATAAAAATAATGTTAATTCAGATAGCAAGAAAATAAACTCTTTTTCTTTCAACCTAGCAATGTCAAAGAGGAACTCTCAATTTTAAGGCTAAAGTTTATTTAACATCTCTCTATCATGAGCTAACCTTTATTTTTTAATAATAAAAAATCAGATCTCAAGCTCCCACAGTTAGTAGGCAGTGTTACCTAGCTAGAATTTAATGATTTTTGCTTACTCCCACTGAATTGTTGTTCCAGTAAGCTACTTATGGAAAGAGATATCAATTTTACATTTTAGTAATAGGATAAAGATTCCTAAAATGTATTGTTTAAGTAAAAATATAAATTGCTTTTAAGAAAAAATACTAAAAATATAGTGGTTTCTAAGATTTTGTGAAAATCACAAAAGTAGTTCATAAATGACTAAAATTTGGGAAACACTGCTTAAAATAATATTTGTTTGAAAGATAAGGAATAACTCAAAAATTAATAACAATTATGAAATTATCCACACAAAAAACTAGGAAACATTTCCAGGACATTGCTGACATCTTAGCAGGTTTTATAATTGTTAACAAGCCTGGTGAGGATCAGATCAAAGTGGCAATTGTTCAAAGGCCATTTGAGCCAACATCCAGCTTCCTCTCTCAGACAAGGAGTTATTAAAATAATGAAGAAGATGACAATCATATTCAATTTTCTATGACCTTTGTGAAAAGAATAAGGATTAAGCAATATATACAAAATTTATAAATGGGCAGTTGGTTTGCAGATCTTTCTTTAAAATAAGGGGAAAACAAAGCAATTTCTAAAACATCAACTAAATCTAATAGTCCTATGGAGGTGTAGATGATTAAATCTTTTTATGATATCAGATATTTGATTGACTTAGAAATAAAAAGTAAAGGTATTTCCTAAAGGTAGTTTAAAATCTTCAAGATTGTTACATAAGACAAATTGAATTTGACCTCTTCTGCAAAATCTCGCTATTTATTAAACATAGTTATCCCAGAGGAAAATTTAATTTTATATGAAACCAAACATGCCAAACTTTGTACAGTAAAGGATACATTTCAACACCCCCAGTGGATTTCTGAAATCAGAGGTAGTTTCAAACCCTATATATAATGTTTTCTTTTCCTATGCATGCATACCTATGATAAAGTTTAATTTACAAATGAGGTACAGTAAGAAATTAAAAATGTTAATTAATAATCAGATAGAACAATTATAACAATACACTATAATAAAAGTTATGTGAATATGGTCTGTTTTTGTGTCTTAAGCAATTTTTATATTTTGTAGCCCAAAACTATTCTTGAATCTATGTAACCAGCCCTTAATACATTTACATGTCATTCCTTTCAGGGAATCCCTTGCTGAAGTCTTTGAAAAGGCTCAATGCTTTCTGGTGCAACAAATTTCTGACATTTTCTGTTCATGTTCTCCACCCACGAATTTAATACTTCTTCAATCATAACTAAGCATTTATCACGCACTGTGTTCATAACCTTTGTAGTTCGAGCTGCAACAGCAAAAGCTGCATGGACTTGCTTTTCCTTTTTCACAATTTTAAGGATAGAAAATTGGTTCTTACTATAGATCTTAGCACCCTCAGCATACGATATTTTTTCTTTCCTCATTGTGTCGAAAACTTTCACCTTTTCACTTAAAAGAAGCATTTCATGGCTTCCATTTGACATATCTGGATTACCAGCATCACTACTCTTGCACTTTGTGGCCATTGTTCAGTAAAATAAGGGTTACCTGAACACAAGCACTGCAAGACCTCAACGTCTACTACTGACTAATGGGTGGTTAGTGTACATAGTGTGGATATGCTGGACAAAGCAATGACTCATTTCCTGGTGGGACACATGGAGCAGGATAGCGGGATAGTTGCAGATTTCATCATGCAACTCAGAATAGCACACAACTTAAAACTTACTAGTTGTTTTTTTATTTTATTTCTGACCGCAGTTGACTGCGAGTAACTGAAACCACAGAAAACAAGGCCACAGTTAAGTAAGGACAATTATATTGCCTAAATAGATCAAACCAGCTGACCCAGAAGTTTAATCTGTTCTCAGAGGAAATAGGATTCTTTCACGTTATTGCAGGAAATGCATGCATAGGAGGATTTGAGGGATAGTGGCAAGATCTACTGAAGTGAAAACAACGGACTGTCCCCAGGTACACAATGCCTGATATCTCATCCAGACCTGGTGGCTCAGCTCCATCTCGCTGCAGAAGTTGTCCAGTCACAGGCCCTCACTTGTCCCCACCAAGCCGAGGAGGAGAGCCAGAAAGCCCTGCCCTCAGCCCAACCTCCAAGGCTCCTGTAGTCCGGCACAGTCCCTGGTCGTGTCTGGCCTGTAATCTGTGCTGTGCTTTGCCCCATGCAGTTTTTGAAGAGAGAGAGTACTTCTCAGGGCTTTGTTAAGCTTTGATTATATTTCTTTGAGTTTGGAAAGGGGTAAGCTTTCTTTGAAACTATGCAATCTCTTTCCTGAATCTTCCCTGGCTAGGCTGGTGCTTCCCCTTATCCAAAACTTTTCTTGGATCTTCTGCGTTTTCCTGCCCTTATCCTAGCTGGTCTTTTTTCCAGTTTTGCTGCTGCCAGGCTCCTCCCCTTTATGGTCATTAATTTGTTTGTGTTTTGGGAGGGGGGGATGTTCAAAAATATCTGTTTTTATTGAACTACTAGAGGCCCGATGCACAAGATTCATGCAAGAGTAGGCCTTCCTTCCCCCGGCTGCCAGCACTGGCTTCCCTCCAGCACCGGCTTCCCTCTAGCACCCAGGACCCAGGCTTCCCTCTGGCCACTGGCAGGCACCTGGGACCCGGGCTTGCCTTGCAGCCCTGGCTTTGTCCAGAAGATTGTCCAGAAGGATGTCCGGTCTAATTAGCATATTATGCTTTTATTATTATAGATGCACATCAAAACAAAGGAACAGTAAGATAAAATAATTTATCCAAGGTCATGCAACTGGCCAGGAACTAAAATAAGAATTCTAAAACATTCTTACTTTGCATTTGTACCAAAAATGTTTTTACCATGTGATCCAATGAGCAATAGAATTGTAGTCACTGGTGCTTAGAATATCTCTAAATTCAGACCACCCTCCAGGCCGCCACTACCTACTATGACAGATGCTGAGGATTTGGATTATACTTATTCCACATGTCATTTCTGAAAATCAGTCCTTTCAAAAAGATAAAAATATATATGGTCAAGTGTAGGATTTTTTTAAGTAATTCTTGTGTATGGTCCCTATTTTGGATCCTACTGCGCATGCCTCATAGCTGTGCTATGCCAGCTGGCTTCTACTTGGAATGCCTCAACAGAGGACTTTCTCCCTTGCACTTTATCCCCTCCACCTAAAAATCCGAAGGAACTCGGTTGTTCCCAGGGGAGATGGAAAACCAGTGTTTTCTGCCTACCTGGGGATTAGCATCCCTTTGGCGGAGGATGCGGCTATTCCCTGTAGTGTCTGGAAAGCTGCCCCTTCCTAGTTAGTCAGGCTTCATGTCTGATTCATTGTCTCCCTCTCTTTGTTAATAACTAACTAACTACCATATCAAATCTTTCCCAAAACAGTGATTCCTTGTTATTCCTTCCTAGAAGGATGTTATTTATTTCATAGATCTAAGATGCCCCCACTTCCATGTTTTGTTTCCCACTCTCACTATTATTGCTGCAATCACATTTACTTTTTAAATTTTTATATCAAGTATTTGTAGACTAGATACATTTTTCAATTACCCATATGTAGAAAATAATGAGGAACTAAAATTAGATTTGACTTGGGAGACTTACATACTATCCAGATATTTTTAAATTTACCATTAGATGAGATTTTAGTTGTCTCCTTTTTTGATAGGGTCAGGACATGTAATATAGACATAAACATATAGACATAATATAGACCATAGATTAAGATAGGTGAATATATATGGTAAATATGGAATATTCAATAGGTCAAGTAGAAATAGAAATACAGTCGTGTATCACTTAACAACACATATATGTTCTGAGAAACACATCATTAGGTGATTTCATCCTGTGCTAATATCATAGATTGCACTTATACAAACATAGTGTAGTCTGCTATAGAACCTGTCTATGTAGTGTAGCCTATTGCTTTTAGGCTACATACCTATAAGGAATGTTACTGTACTGAATACAGTAGATAATTGTAACACAGTGGTAAGTATTTGTGTATCTAAACATATCTACACATAGAAAAGGTATAGTAAAAATATGGTATAGCCACTGTGTAGAGCATTTACCATGAATGAAGCTTGCAAGACTGGAAGTTGCTCTGGATGAGTACATGAATGAGTAGTGAGTGAATGTGAGGACCTAGGACATCATTGAACACTAAACACCGGCCCACACACCTCCACCCGCTTCCGTCCAACAAAGTCGGAAACAGGAAATGGAAGCTGTTGATTCTTCTCCATGAACTGGGATGTCCTTGATTGAAAATATCAAGGACAACTGGCTGGGTTAGGAGTAGAACACCATAATGTGACTGTCAGGAAGGAGTGAAAAGTGGCCTGAGGTTCAGTCAGAATAAGACATCAAGATAGAGAGATAAAGGGAAATAGGGGAGCAGTGGTCAGATTAAGGATCTTTGTGGTAATCATAAAACTGGAAGCTCTTAATAAAGTGGCAGAATCACTGAAGACTTCTTAAAATATATATTTTATTGATTTTTTATAGAGAGGAAGGGAGAGGGATAGAGAGTTAGAAACATCGATGAGAGAGAAACATCGATCAGCTGCCTCCTGCACACTCCCTACTGGGGATGTGCCCGCAACCAAGGTACATGCCCTTGACCGGAATTGAACCTGGGACCCTTGAGTCTGCAGGCCAATGCTCTATCCATTGAGCCAAACCGGTTAGGGCAAGACTTCTTAAAGTACCTCCTATGGATCTTATGTCCTCAATAAAGAATGTACAGCAGTGTACTTTGAAGACCATCGAGCTAGTTCTGGGAGGGCTGTATCAGCCCTAAATATGTAGCCAAGACGGGACAGGCTCTTCTGTGCTGAAAGAGGTCAGGGCCAACTGTTTGGGATGTAATCTGTGCACCCAAAATTGGGGTGCCTTGAGGAACAGAAATATATTGTCAAACTCCCCACATATTATTTCTCTGCTATGGGATCAGTTATATGTGGAGTCTGTAACTGACTAAAACATCATTATGCTACACATGACTACATTTTAGAGAGAAGAAAACTGAATCATGAGCTGCAATTACAAAAAGAAAAGTAAGCAAAAAAAAATTGTAAGGGTAAATAAACACAATAATTGAATGAAATGATATAATGATAATTAGTTTAAAAGTTATGAACAAAGATGGAACTGAAAAATGACATGTAGCACAAGAGGAAAGTCAGAAATGAAGTGCTCTAAAATCTTTGTGTGGTTTTACAGGTAGAGATGCTGATTAACTTTGGATTTTACATTTCATATTTATGTATTTTAAAATTTTATGACAGTTATTAAAAGACTATTATGGGAGTATATAAATTCAAAACCTGCACAGAGAGGAAAGAGTAATGAAAATAAAACAAACTTTAAATATCAAAAAACAGGAAAGAGAAACAACTCATAGAAAAAGAATAAATGAAAACCCACAGTATATCAGGATTGACAGGATATGCAGAAACTGCAAGAATGCATTTTTTAAAATTGCCTACAGGATGTCCATGTAAAACTTAATGGCAAATAGGCTGTAATTAAAATGTTAAAAATTACATGCAAGGAAATTACTAGTTAAAGGTAAGCTATTGTGGCTTTATAGATGTTAGACAAAGCAGATTCTGAGGTCAAAATAATTTTTATGAATACAGAGATTTACTTCATAATTTTAAAAGATGTGTTTCACCAGGAATCTCTTACAATTCTAAATTTGTATGCATTTAATAGTATTCTTCAAAACTATTCAAACGAAATGCAGGATTTTACAGGAGAAAAATCCACAATCCTATGAAAGTTTGATGCACTTTTTTGGTCACTAAGAGCTCAAGAAGAGAGAAAGAGAGAGGAACAATTAATAAGCTTGATGTGTTAGCCTGCTCAGGCTGCCATACAGAATATGACAGACAAAGAGAGGGAGAAAGAAATCTCTCACTTCCTGTCTTCTTCTAAGGTCACTAGTCCTTAGAATAGGGCCTCATCACCCTTATGACCTCACTTAGCTCTAATTACCTCCTAAGGACCCTGTCTCCAAATACAGTCACATTGTTGGTTAGGGCTTCAACATATAAATTTTGGAGGAACAAAATGTGATCCAGAGCCCTTGATATATATAACCTTGGAACCAGTTATTATAGAATAACAAGGGTACAGAAAACAATTATAAAAATTATCCAATGCATTAGGCCTTTAGGCAATGCTCAATACATTGTAAGAACTGTATTATTTATAGCACATTCTTTAACCAAAGTGTAATTTATAAAAATAAAATGTTCATACCTTTGATATCAAATAACATGTTTTTAAATTATTCTGGGTAAGTGCAACAAGTAAGAAAATGCTCATAGTGTGTTGTTTGTAATAACAAACACTTGGAAAAAAAATCCAGGTCTATTTGCATAGACAAATTGTGGTGAAGTCATGCAATTGAATATTATACAGCAATGGAAACAAATGAATGAGTCACATATGGTAAAAAGAATCGAAACATGATGTTGAGTAAAAGGAGTTGCCAAAATATATACAGAATATTATACCAAAATATGCAAAATAATACCATGTATTATTTTACAATACATACTTAATTAGTAAAAGTACGAAAACATATAGAAGGTGTCAACTGATGGTCATTGATGCCAATTCAGCACCAGCAGGAACCCCCAATTTGAGGTGAGGTAACTTTTTTCAGTGTAAAACTTGTGATATGGCATAGCTGTGAAACAGCCCTGGGGTCAGCCCCTTCTCGGGCTACACAGCTCTGCTCTGCTCCTTGCCAGTCTGTTTTGCACTACACTGGTCTGCTCTGCTGTGCTTTGGTCTGCTCCTTTTCTGGGTCAGTCTGCTCTGGCCTCCCCTGGTCTGAGCCACTCTCCTCCCCCAGCACTGACTCTTCTGTGGAAAGGGAAAGTGTGCGCCCAGAGCCAGCGGGGAGCTGCCTTATACAGACAGATGTCCCAGCAACTGATCCCTGATTGGTCTGTTCTCATGCCAAAAGGCACTGTCCTGATTGATCAGAATAGAGCCATTCTGATTGGACAGAGCTGCACAGCTTTCATTGGATGGGAAAAGCCTCAGTCCTATTGGTTGAAATAAGATTCTAGGATCTCCTTTATAAAGACTGGTTCAGGTGGCAGAAACAGTGCAGGGCAGGCAGTTCAGTGCTGGCTTCTCCCTGAAGTGCAGTTTGGGTGAGAGGCCCCTGCCCCTGTGTATAAATGGCTGCTCTGTTTTGTTGTTGTTTTCATCTGAGCTCAGTTATCCACCAGGAGCCTTTCTTAGTAGGTGTCTTCTTTCTCAAGGTTCACAAAAGTTAACACATTTAGAATATTGGTTACCTGAGGCCTGAGCTCACCCAATGAGATCATGAAGCCATACACAAAAGGGCTTCATCTATATTTGTAATGATTTCTTTTTTAAAACAGCATAGTAGATACAAGGGGAAATAGTATATTATATTTATATTTTTTGTAAGTGTGAAGTATATCATAATATAAATGAGCAAACAAAATAAAACACCATGAAACTATCAAGCCAGAAAAGGAAAAAAAAGTGTTTTGAACATTATGGCCTAAAGTGATTATGTTGGCCTTGTTATAGCTTAGAAAGGTAGCTCTTAGAAGAACTAATAAAAACGTATTTCAAGAGTACATAAGAAGAAATGTTATTCTCTATTCACGAATCTTTGTTCTTACTAACCTGGCAGAGCCCCTTCTCTGAAGAAGACAATCAAACACCTTATCAAAGGGGTATTTTCTCTGAGTTTCTGTATTGTATTGATTAAAATCACCTCTTAAGATACTTTCTTTTGTCCATGACAAAATTGAATTCATAGCCAAAGCAACACCTGTTCCATGTAAGACCAACTTGGTTTCTAGCAACGTGCATATTTACAAAATGTGTATCTCATTATCAGACAAAAGGATGTGTGCTAGGATATCAATTATCCTCTCTCCAAAACTGTGGAATGGAATGAAAAGAGTTGAAGCTGGAATATGAGAATATTCCTCCCTTAGAAGGAGTTCCTTGGGGCAAGCATGCATTCATTCCCTTAATTTCATTTTGGGGACTTTTGAAATAAAAAAGAATCTACCATAGTATATAACGTATTTAAAAGAAATGCAGGCCAGAGCCAATAGAATTGCCTGTTTCTGTGTCATGTTTTAAGAACATGAGTTCTTTGTTTTTAAAGAAAAAGTCAGTGTGAGAAGAAAGATGCGATTTTACTTTAGAAGGTAAATTTAGCTACATTAAAGCGATGATCCTAATATATAATTCCTACCATCTATTCTCACACATGCGTATCCATCATATAGTCCTAACTATAAAGCAATATATTTCATGGGAAAGTCATACATTTAAAAAAAAGTGTGCATGAATCTATGTAAAAAAGGCAAAAAAAGGGGAGATATATGAACTGTCATCTTTGATCCAACCTACAGAATTGTGCTTGACAAGATAATTTCAGAAACTCTATTTCCTAAAAGTGCTCAGATGATACAGGATAGAAAACAACCTAAACAATTAACTCCTACTCATTCTTCAAAATGAAGCTCAAGTAAAATCTCCTTTGAAAACTGTGACACCTTCTTTCCAGAGGGCAAATTAGCACCTCTTGCAGCACCTCCCAGGCTCTCTCTCCTCCATTGTGCCAAGAACACGGGTGCTCCGTCACAGCCCTGTGAGTGTCTGTCTCCCCATCAGAGCATGAGCATCTGCGAGCTGATCTATTACAGGGTCCACAACCTAGCCTCATGCTTGGCACATAGTATTTTGTTTGTTTGTTTTTTTCCTTTTTTATTAAATTTATTTTGATGACATTGGTTAATACGATCATATAGGTTTCAGGTGTGGATTTCTATGTTACAAGGTCTGTATATTGTGCCCTAGCTGGTTTGGCTGAGTGGATAGAACATCAACCAGTGGACTGAAGGGTCCTGGGTTCGATTCCAGTCAAGAGCACATGCCCAGGTTGCAGGTTAGATCTCCAGTAAGGGGGATGCAAGAGGCAGCCAATCAATGATTCTCTCTCATCATTGATGTTTCTCTCTCTCCCTCTCCGTTCCTCTCTGAAATCAATAAAAATACATATTTATAAAAAAAAGATCTGTATATTGCACTGTGTGCCCACCACCCAAAGTCAAATCTTCTCCTGTCACCATATATTAGAACTCCCCTTCTCCCCCTACCCCTTCCCTCTGGCAACCACCACACTGTTGTTTGTGTTCACCAGTTTCAGTTTTATATCCCACATATGAGTGAAATCATATGGTTCTTAGCTTTTTCTGACGGACTTATTTCACTTAGCATAGTGTTCTCAAGGTCCAACCATGTTGTCACAAATGGCATGATTTCATCCTTTCTTGTGGCTGAGTAGTATTCCATTGTGTATATGTACCACATCTTCTTTTTTTTAAAATATATTTTATTGATTTTTACAGAGAGGAAGGGAGAGAGACAGAGAGTTAGAAACATCGATGAGAGAGAACATCGATCAGCTGCCTCCTGCACACCCCCCACTGGGGATGTGCCCGCAACCCAGGCACATGCCCTTGACCGGAATCGAACCTGGGACCCCTCAGTCCGCAGGCCTACGCTCCATCCACTGAGCCAAAACCGGCTTCGGCACCACATCTTCTTTTATCCAGTCCCCTATCGCATGACACTTCGTTTGTTTCCAAGTCTTGGCCACCATAGCACTTAGTATTTACTCAACAAATTATGCACATCTAACCTTTTTGTGATATATGTTCTGAATCTACATTGCTATGAGTATAAATCTAATTTGGATCTTATTCTTATCTGGGAGAAAATGTTTCAAGCAAGGTATGAAAAAAAATGCCCATTTCCCTACAACCTGCTACCACTTTACGTTTTCATTATCCTCTCTTCTGCTTCGCACGAAGAGCAGCCCTCTCTGGCATAACCAGTGACAAACTGACATTCCTCTAATAGAAACAGCAGTTACTTTTCTATTTTCCAGAGCATTGTGTTTAAAATATACTTTGAAAGTAGTTAGTGAAATATGCCAATGATATAAGCTTACCTTGATGTATGTATATCTTAGCAACAGAGAAAGCACTTAATTTAACATGCATTAAAACTTTATCTCGGATAATATTTGATATAATTTTCATAATACACCTGGGTTCTTGTCACAGTATGTAGAGATGCATGCAAGAACTCTGAATGTCTAAAGAAATGGAATAAAGGATACATTGAATTATGTATTATATGAAAAGAAGTGACAGATGGTATTATAGAGCATGCTGGAAAACTGGTATTTATACAATAGCATTAAATGCATTTCTCTAGATAAATGAGGTTATTTGCAGGTATGACGCACCTAACCCCCAAATAATGGCTTATTTTGGGTTTGAGTGCATCACACAGCTTATTTTAGAGGCTACATCTGTCAGAATGAAACTGATGGGATGCAGAAATTTAAGATACCAAAAAGAACTCCAAGTACACCTAGGAATGTGGGGATACAAAGAGAGCATATAACTAAAGGATAACTTTTCTTGGTAGTGGAAAGAAAAGAAAATACATAATTGAACTTCAAAGAGAACTGAGAAAAAAGCATTTAAAATCATGGCCGTAAGTTGCTTAAAAAGCATTCCCATGGATAAAGAACTCTACCCAAGTACAAGAAGCCAAAATGACGGTTGAGAATTTATAGCAATCTATTTATCAATATAATTTACTTTCACATATTAGAGGCCAAAATCAATCTTTGGAGACTGCAACTGACTGATTCTACATACAATATGCAAAATCACTCTGCTTTTTGCTTTGTATTTTGAAAACCTATCTTTTAAAAAAGCCAAGGAACATGAATGGGATATTTTCTATGTAACTTGTGTTATCCAATTTATTTCTCACTTCTGCTTTCAATTTTTCTCTTCATGGAGAAAATGAATTCTTATTTCTTCAAAAATAGTTTTGTTTTTTTTTAGCACCTAGCAGTGAAAAAAAATTACCTTCAATTTAGACCAACGTTCAACTTTTTTCTTGAAACTTCAAAATTTTATTTGGGAATTCATGGCTTGTTTACAATGAGAAGAAAAAGATTATCTATATATGTATAAAACACTAATATGCAAATAGACCAAATGGTGGAACAACCGAACAACCAAACAACCAGTCGCTGACCACCAGGGGGCACCCCCGAGGAATATGGCGGGTGTCGGCAGCAGGCGGCAGAGCGTGGAACATGGTGGGCGTTGGCCACAGCAGATGGTGGAGCAGGTGAACGGGATGCCAGACCAAGGTGGGGCGCCAGTCACTGTCATCGGGGCAAGCCTCTGGTGGTTACTGAAAATTCTTTGCAACTGTGCCCCGCAGTCCCGCCTGGTGCTCACACCTGCTGCCAGCACTGGCCCAGCTCACACCCACTGGCAGCACCAGAGCCATCGCTCTCACCCGCTGCCAGTGCCCAAAGCCAATCCCGATTGCTCAGCGCCATCAGCAGGTGTGAGTGGCGGCTGCCAGCCCCTATCACCCCTGAGGGCTTCTCCACCTCCTCCTGCTCCAGAGGAGCAATCACACCCACTGCTGGCCCCTGCCCCAATCACTCCACACCATCAGTGGGTGTGAGCGGGGCTGGCTGTCAGCGTGTGGGAGTGGTGGTGGCAGGAGTGGGGCTGCTGGCAGACGGGACAGGGGCTGCAGCGGGAGTGGCTGGGTGGGGGTACGGAGGATGGGCCGAGACCCGCCCCTGTGTCCACCGCAGCCTCATAGCCCACAGTTCCCTTCAAGGTGCACGAATTCATGCACTGGGCCCTAGTATATCATAAAGAAATATAATGTTTTTATCATGTTCTTTACAATTTTTGCATTTTGGGAACTGTTTTCATCAACATAAAGCCTAGTTTGGAGTGAGTTTGTTGCTTCCCTGAGTCTTTTGTGCAACTATGAGCTTGACCTCATTCCCAGGATGAGGTATGAATGAGACATTCTGCCATTCATCAATCACTTGCCCACTACTTTTTTTGGCAGGATAGTAAGAAGCTAGAGAAATTCATTGACAAGTGGAATAAAGGAAACTGAGACAAAATAATTAAATAAGGTCAAAGAATTTGAGTAATTTACAACCAGCTAATGAATCACAAGGTTTTATCTTTCCTAACCAAGGACACCTAGGAGCAGATGTTTTACACATTCCAGACTGTCCTGGATCAGAACCACCTTTGTCCCGGCCCCTCTTCGATGATATTCTTTGAAAATAAAACTAACCAGAAAATAAAACTAACCTGATGCACATTTTGATGAATCAACATATTGAAGGACACACCTAGAAAGCTAATGAGCATTCTATTAAGACCCTTCCTTCAGACCTACCTAGGATCCCCGCCAGCCATAGAAAGATAAAGATCCTCAAGACAAAGCACTTACAGTGTGATCTCACTAGGGCACACCTACACCTTGTATCTCTGCTCTTTCTCCTAAACTCTAAGAGGCTTGCAACTAGGGAAGCAGCAGGTAGCAGCAGCTTGTCCAGGGCTTACCCCCTGAACCTGCCTCCAAGGCCCTCTTTTTCTCTGACTTCCCAGGAAGCTCATTCTTTACTATGACTTCTATTTCTCAGTGAGCGAGAGCAGCCCTGACTAGGCCCACTTTTCCCCATAATGTTTCTAGAGAGCCAGAGCAGCCCCACCTAGGCTCTCACGTGTTGCTTCCTATGTGAAAACTGTACATGTTGTTCTACCTTATGTGCTGGAAACCTACTAGAATCATTGATACGAGACCTATTACACATGTATCAAATTGATGATCATTAAGCAGCAGATAATTAAGTATGAAGATCAGAATAATTCTGTGGGTCTTTGTCAATAGCAATATAAACTGAGGCAGACAGAAGTGGGCAGGACAATAACAAAACACAAAATATATATATCTTTATATTTTAAGGATATATACACATGTCAGATATGTCCTAAAGCAATATAATTTGGGCTGTTCAGCATTTTTAAAAAATTGAATATCTCATATAAAAGTCCATATTTCTGATTGTTCTTGGAAAATCAAAATACAGTAATGATAATACTTGGCCTACATTGCCTATGGCAATGGTTTTCAAAATGTTTTCTAGACCAGCAGTGCCAGCATCACCTGAGGATTTCTTAGTGATGAAGATTCTCTGAACCCATGCCAGAACAATCAAATCAGAAATGCTAGGGTTGGGGCACAGCAAACTGTATTTCAGCTAGCCCTCTACAAAATTTGGATGCATTCTGAAGTTTAAGAACCATAGATCTTGGGCAATAAAAGTCAGGTTCTTCTCTGCTTTGCTTTGTTTTTTTTTTTAATAACAACTACAACAATCTGTAGTTCTCTTTCAATCTGTTAACAATGTGAACTATTTTATTGTTTTCTACTATTAAATTATTCTTTCATAGCTACTTGGTTATTTGAATAGATTTCTCATTTCCTAATAATATTTTACTTAAATTTTCCCTCTATGTCATTAACCAAATTATCTGATCATTTTCCTTCCTTATCTAGTTTTTTTTATCAAGCATATAAGGTAGGAAGTTTTTTTATTGTTTTTTTTTCTTTTCTCTAGAATAGTTTGTATAAGACAGGGATTAACAATTTCTTGAAAGTTTTATGAAACCTTTGTATGAAGAAATATTGGGCTTTGTAATTGTTTGCACATACAGTCAATCTTAATTAGTGATTATCTTTGAATTCACTTAATCATAAAACTTATTTGTTACCCCCAAATGGATATTTACAGTGCTTTAGCAGTAATTTACAGACATGCACAGAGTTTAAAAGAATCTCAGTCACCCAACATGAATGCTCCTACCTGAAATCAAACAAGTTGACACTGCCTTCTTGTTCCACATCTCATATTATAAACAACTATCCTTTTATGGTCTAGTTATTACACATTTTTTACATTTTGATACTTTTCGTTGGTGATTTCACTGTTTAAAATGGCCCCCAAGTGTAGTGCTGAAGTGCTGTCTAGAAACCCTAAGGGCAAGAAGGCTGTGATGTGCCTTACAGAGAAAATACCTGTGCTAGGTAAGCGTTGTTCAAGCATGTTATAATGCCGTTGGCCATGAGTTCAATGTTAATCATCAATAATATATTACATACGGTATCTCTAAAAGAAACATATAAAATAAGACTGTATTTTTTAGTTGATAAAAATGTTGTGACCAGAGGCTCTCAGAAATCTAACTTTGTATTTTCCCCAAAGAATAATGTTCATGTTCCTAAGTCAATGTTCACAGTGACTTTATGGAACATATTTAATGTGAATAAGGAGAATGACTGTGTTTTAAACTACTGATTCTTTAATGGCTATAGATCTGGTAGGTTTTCTCTTACTTTTTGAGTCAGTTTTGTTCATTTCAATTTATTTTCAAAATTGTCCATTACATAAATTTGTTTTGCTACTGTAGAGATTTTTTTATATCTGTGATTGTGTCTTTTCCTCTTCCCATTAATATTGTTCAATTTTGCTCTTTTGTTTTCCCCTTAATCAATTTTATCAGTTTATTTTCCTATTTTATTTTAAATCTTTTTGGTTTGGTCTTATAAAATCTCTCCATTGTTCCTTTGTCTTCTATTTTCTTAACTGTTTTCTTTTAACTCTTTCCTTCTATCTATTTGGACCCTACTGATTTTTCATATTTTAAGCTTTTAAGTTGAGTATTGCATTTCTTTATTTGTTCTTTTTAGCAAAGATGTTTATTCATATTTTATTATATTGTGCAAGTTTGCATTGATTCCTATTTTAGTTATTAAATGTTATCTAATACATTTCAGAATTTATGGAAATGATCGCATTATTTTCTCTTTTAATATGTTAATTTTAAAGATTGGGTAGAATATATTTTAATACTACCTAATCTTAAGAACTGGGGGTGGTGGAGGGCAGGTGGATTATTTTCTTTGTCTCTGAAACCCCTTTGTTTTTACATAGCAACTAGTCTGTTTGAGGTATGGAACTTTACTTGGATTAGTTTTATAATTTTTATAAATAATCCAATACATAGGAAAAGGGTACAGATTTTTACATGTACTTTATCATTATGTTACTTAGCTTATACATGGACAGTAACATGAAATAAATCCTTTCGTAACTAATGTGTTTCTATTTCTCTGTATTTCTAGCAGGCTTTTAAAAAATTATTTTTGAAATTTATTTATTTATTTATTAAATATTTGTTTATTTTTTAATTATAGTTGCCATACAATATTATATTACTTCCAGGTATATAACCCAGTGATTGAACATCTTTTAACTTACTAAGTGATCATCCCAGTAAATCTAGTACCCATTTGACATCATACATAGTTATTACAATATTATTGACTATATTCTCTATGCTGTATTTTACATCTCCATGATTCTTTTGTAACTACCAATTTGTACTTCTTAATTCCTCCACCTTTTTCACCCATCCCCCCAAACTTCATCTGAAATCCCAGTCCCCAAAACCCCTCCCCTGTATCAACCATCAGTTCTCTGTGTATCTATGAATCTGTTTCAATTGTGTTCATTTATTTTGTTCTATAGATTCCACATATCAGTGAAATCATATGGTATTTATCTTTCTCTGACTGACTTATTTCACTGAGCAAAATACCCTCTAGGTCAATGGTTCTCAACCTTCCTAATGCCTCGACCCTTTAATACAGTTCCTCATGTTGTGGTGACCCCCAACCATAAAATTATTTTCTTTGCTACTTCATAACTGTAATTTTGCTACTGTTATGAATTGTAATGTAAATATCTGATATGCAGGATGTATTTTCATTGTTACAAATTGAACATAATTAAAGCATAGTGATTAATCACAAAAACAATATGTAATTATATATTCAATATGTGTTTTCCGATGGTCTTAGGAGACCCCTGTGAAAGGGTCGTTTGACCCCCAAAGGGGTCGCGGCCCACAGGTTGAGAACTGCTGCTCAAGGTCCATCCATGCTGTCACAAATGGTAAGATGTCACTCTTTTTTTAAAAATAAATCTTTATTGTTCAGATTATTACAGTTGTTCCTCTTTTTCCCCCCCATAGCTCCCCTCCACCCAGTTCCCACCACACCCTCTGCCCTACCCCCCCCACTGCCCTCATCCATAGGTGTATGATTTTTGTCCAGTCTCTTCCCGCACCTCCCACACCCCTTTCCCCCCCAAGAATTGTCAGTCCACTCCCTTTCTATGCGCCTGATTCTATTATATTCACCAGTTTACTCTGTTCATCAGATTTTTTATTCACTTGATTTTTAGATTCACTTGTTGATAGATATGTATTTGTTGTTCATAATTTTTATCTTTACCTTTTTCTTCTTCTTCCTCTTCTTAAAGAATACCTTTCAGCATTTCATATAATACTGGTTTGGTGGTGATGAACTCCTTTAGCTTTTTCTTATCTGTGAAGCTCTTTATCTGACCTTCAATTCTGAATGATAGCTTTGCTGGATAAAGTAATCTTGGTTGTAGGTACTTGCTATTCATCACTTTGAATATTTCTTGCCACTCCCTTCTGGCCTGCATGGTTTCTGTTGAGAAATCAGCTGACAATCATATGGGTACCCCCTTGTAGGTAACTGACTGTTTTTCTCTTGCTGCTTTTAAAATTCTCTCTTTGTCTTTTGCCCTTGGCATTTTAATTATGATGTGTCTTGATGTGGTCCTCTTTGGATTCCAAGCACCTCTGAGAGAAAGCCGCCCTCAAGTTCTGCCCGATGCCAGACAGTCCAGTTTCTCCCCATATGAGTCTGTGTCCCCAGAGACTTGCCCGGAACTGGAGTTCAGAGCATTTGGGAGCTTGTGACTCCCTCCCGATTGAAAAAGTCACCAGCGTCCTCTGTTGCCAGCCCTTTCTGCGTGTGCCTTTGTACCTCTGCACTTTACTTCCGCACCTCCTCTGAGTCTCAGTGTGCTTTTCTCTTTCCTTCTAGTTGTAGAATTTCCACTCAGCCAGCCTTCCTGTGGTTCTGGATGATGTCTGTTTTGTCTTTTAGTTGTAGTTTTGAAGTGGTTGTGCGAGGCAGCAATTTCAGGTGTTTACCTATGCCGCCATCTTGGTTTCTCAAGATGTCACTTTTTTTTATGGTTGGATACTACACCACTGTATGTATGTACCACAGCTTTTTTACCATGTGTCTATTAATGGACACTTGGGTTGCTTCCATAGTTTGGCTATTGTAAGTAATGCTGCAATGAATATAAGGGATGCATATATTTTTTTGAATTGGTGTTTTGGTTTCTTTGGATAAATCCCCAGAAGTGGAATCCCAGGATCATAAGGTAGATCTATTTTTAATTTGTTTGAGAAAACTCCATGCTGTTTTCCATAGTAGCTACATCAATCTGCATTCCCACCAACAATGCACAAGGGTTCCATTTTCTCCACATCCTTGCCAACACTTGTCATTAGTAGGTTTATTGATGATAGCCATTCTGACAGGTATGAAGTGATGCCTCATTGTAGTTTTAGTTTGCATTTCTCTGACAACTAGTCATGTTGAGTATCTTTTCATGTCTATTGGCCTTCTGCATGTCTTTTTTGGAGAAGTGTCTATTCAGGTCCTCTGCCCATTTTTTAAATTGTATTATATGTTTTTTGGATATTGAGTAGTATGTGTTCTTTATAAATTTTGGATATCAACCCCTTATCAGATATGACATTGGCAATATGTCTCCCATTTAGTAGATTATCTCTTCAAAAATTTTATGGTTCCCTTTGCTGTGTAAACTCTTTAGTTTGATGTAGTCTTATTTGGTTTTTTTTTCTTTGTTTCCCTTGCTCAAGGAGATATATCAAGAAAAATATATTGCTAAGAGAAATGTCAGAGATTTTACTACCTATGTTTTCTTCTAAGATTTTTATGGCCTTGAGTCTTACATTTAAGTCTTTAATCCATCCATTTTTAGTTTATTCTTATTTATGGTGTAAGGAGGTAGTCTAGTTTCATTTTTTTCAAGTATTTGTCAAATTTTCTTGGCACTATTTATTGAACAGACTATCTTTATCCCTGTTGGTAAATGTTTCCCTCCACGTCCCGCGTGATCAGGGTTCAGGACCTAGAAGTGGAGCCGCACACAAATGAAAGAGAAAAGACATGAGATAATTTGGAAATATTGGGGGACCAGGCGAGTAAGTCCAACTCAGGAGGAAGGACTTCCACCGGTGCTCAGGCCTCACCAAGCTTTTATTGATCTGGGATACACCCATAGCATAGCCCTTAGGCAGGTGACCCCCAGCAACAGGCAGACTAGCCCATCAGCAAGGATTTACATAATAATAAATGGGGAAGTTGCTTCAGCTACCACTGTCTGGACAAACAGAGGTGGCGCCTAGCTCCGACCTTTGCTAGGGCTTCAAAAGGCACCCAGACTTGGGGGGGGGGGGTTCTCTGGCTACGCTTATCAGCTAGTGAAGACAATAAACGGTTTCCCACATAACCCATCATATGTTTTTGTCTCTTTTGTCAAATATTAATTGTCCAAATAGATGTGGATTTATTTCTGGGCTCTCTATTCTGTTCCATTGTTCTATGTGCCTGTGTTTATGCCAGTATCATCCAGCAGGGTTTTTTAAATGGTTGTTATTTTCTCCTTAAAATATTTTAAAATTATTTTTCCCAAACACTGTTTCACTTGTAACATGGAATTAATGTGATTACTCCTGTAGTATTCATGGAAATAAGACAACTTTTCTTTCAAAATCTGACAAATTCCTGACAAATGCAACTACTGTTTTAAAATTGTTCAATAACTGGTTTCTAAGGGCCTATTATGAATGTATTAAATTATTCCAAAGGGAAAGGTAATTTCAAAGGCAAAAAAAAATCAAGAAATTATTATTTTTCTGGCCTTATTTCCTAGAAATACAGGTAACTCCTTTGACAAGTAGCTCATTCTTTACTAGTATATTCATCTTAGTTCTCTTTACTGACCCATACCTTCAACAGTAGTAGATTCAGTCAACAATAGTATTCAATTGTGCAAAAGGACAGTAGTTGATTAGTATTTAAATGGAATACGTAGCCAACTAATTATGTGTCAATCTTAAGTAGTAGAATTAGACAGGAAGGCAAGGAATTATTTGATGATAATAATCCATACTCAATGTTGAACACAAATAGATTTGATTAATTTCCTAGACTGCTACATATAGTTATACTCAGTTGGGCCCAGAAATTCCATCAATTGGCATCCTCGCTAGGCTTCTTATAATCACACCATCCTTGTTCTGTGCTCCTGTTTCTCAATGTGAGCCTTCGTGTTTGATGTTAAACCCTCCTTGACTTTTGAGAATGAGAAGTCATCACCCTCTATCAGTTTCCTGCCACCTCCCTACAATTGCCACATTATATGGGATCTTCTTCATCCTAGGCAGATAGTCATTACCCTCTTTTTGTAAATGTCATTGTCTCCCCATAAATCAGCAAGCAGAAGGAACATGAGTGACAAAAGACAAAAGTTATGTCTTCCCTAAAGCCTAACTGTACCAAATTGTCATTTCACTTAATTGTCATTGTACCAAAAAATAAATCCCAGCCCTGGTCGGGTAGCTCAGTTGGTTAGAGTATCATCCCAATATACCAAGGTTGCAGTTTTGATCCCCAGTTAGGACACATACAAGAATCCACCAGTGAATGCAATAAATAAGTGGAACAAGAAATCTCTTTCTCTCTTTCTATCTATCTCTCTATCTCTCTCTTTCTTTCTCCTCTTCCTCTATCCCTCTCTCTCTAAAATCAATAAATAAAGCTTTAAAAAAATAAATAAATCCCAGAATCTCTTGTCTATCTCCCTCAGCTATGCCATCAAACTGCCTGTCAATCTTTTTTCAGTATTTCTTGTGAAAATTCCTCTACGTAAATATTTTCTTCTCTTATTTTGTGCCACATTTTTCTTTTTTTAAATCCTTTTTCTCAAACTGAAAAGCCATTCTGGCTTGGTACATTCAAAGCAATTCAACAGGTGTTACACCCATCATGTATGTTTTTTTTTTCTACACAAGAATAAAAAATTGGCTGCAAAAGTGAATCTCTGTTGATCTTCATTTAATGCAAGTACCATCAATGCCTTCCTCAGAGTGCACCCTCTGGTTCAGGGCCTTGCTGGTAGCTAGTTGTCATGAAGACACTAAATTATTTCATTTCATGTCACTTTTATACACATCACCTACCTGGTCAAATTGTACAATGGCTGTTCTGTTTCTTTCAGTGTTGTTGTATAAAAAATACCGTCACTGGATTTTTTAAACATTGTTTTGGGGATTTGTTTGTTTGCTTGTTTGTCTTTTATATTCTGTGGTGCTTTCTCCTAGTGTCTTTCCTGGGCATCTGACTTTTCTGGGAGATTAACAACAATATCTGAAGAGAAATAATTCCTGATTGAGATTTTTCTCCCATTGAACGTTTACAAAAACTTGGTAAAAGTATTTATAATTCACTCTATCCTTAGTATTTCATGATTATGAAATAGACTTGTTTCAATTTAAGAAAATGTATAAAGAGTAACTAAAAATCTACATAAGCATAAATTCAGTTTTGCAGATGTTTCATCAGGTCAAGTCACTAAACATCCACATGAATTATTTTATGTCATTTCACACATATTTATTCAGTTTTCACTCTTTGCCTTATACCTCAGTTAGATCCTTGAGGAATACCCAAAAACAAAACAAAATACATAAAAAACATTAAGATTCCTGCTCTTCAAGTGTCTGGCTTCTAGTCAACAAGACATAAATGAGTATAGTATAAACAACTGGGGAATAACTATCTGGTAACATTTTCTATATATAGAAGATTTTCATTAAAAAGGAAGCAAAAAATTTAGTTGCCCAAAGAGTCTGCAATTTACCAGTTTTAAGGCTGGTTTAACAACACAAAACATAGTACAAATGCAGCTCTCCTTCGCTATTTTAGTATAATATTTGGACAAAATCAATGTTTTAAAAACATTAAGTGAATGAATTAACATTGCTATGATTTAAAAATAATTATTCTACTAATGTTCTTTAAGAATTTGTATGACTGTTACTCACAAAAACAGTTTTAAATATATGAATTAAAGTTTTACTTTCATCTTTGTTTTAAGCCATTAAATTAAGAACAGTGAAATAGTTTCCTAATTTAAATATTTCATATAATCAGATGCATCATAATCAAATGGCAGCCTGCTCTTATAGGTCACTCAGTGACTTCAATAAAATTAGCCTTAAACTATTCCTGAAAGTTTGTTAAAAATTATTCTCAGCTAGAAATATGAAGAAATAGATCACTCAGTTTTCTTATGTGTAAACATATGGAAACTCCAAACCGGAAAATTCATCTATCCTAACCAAAATAAAGAGGTCAATGGGGAAAAAAAGGGACATATGTAATACTTTCAATAATAAAGATTTTTTTAAAAAAGAATGTTGGAAGGAAAAAAGGCACATTCTTTAAACTTGCAAACTATGCAATGTATTGTTTTTGTGTTGCTAGAAGAGGTTTTCTTATTTGTCTGCCATAAATAATTTAGGAGCTTATGATGTTGGTGATGGTTATAAGAATGTAAAATGAAACATTTTCCAGGAAAATATAAATGAACCATGAAGAGTGGACAAGATTCTGGTTATATATTGGCAAAGCTAGATGAGGCTTTAGGCTGAGGGAAAATTGTTGGGTTTCAGAATTCTTTGGAAATGAACCTTAAGTAGAAAAGGAGGTCTTGATTTTAATGAAACAAATTGTGGTACCTTATTGCCATAGTGCCTGGCTGGAGCTATTTGGCAGGAAGGCACACATTTTTCACTCAAAAATGATTTATAATTGAATCCTAATAAAATATAAAACAAAACTTGAAATATTTCCAGGCCATGACCAGATGACCGGCTTCAGGAATTATAAGATTCCTAGCTGGGTCAGGAATTGAACTTCTCGGATGATTTCCAAAAGCCTGTGGTAGTCTGGTAGCCTCCCTTTTTATTGGAGTTGTATTTGCATAATTTGAAACATTTCCATTTGAACAATACCACTAAGCTTTTCAAGTGGCGGAATGAATTGTCTGATCCAGTCAAAAAAGTCAAGTGCCTTCATGCTTAGAAAATTTGTTCCCTATTACAAATTGTACTCCTAATCCAGAAAAAAACAGCTTTCAAATGTTTTCAGTTAAGATGCCTCTACAAACACCTGTCTACATTATTAAAAAGCCCTCCTGGTATGTGCCAGGACCATAATTTGGCCAACATCTCTGAAACAAACCAGGCAAAATAGAGAATTGATAATAGAGAGTAATGGATTCAGCGATGCGACAGGAAACCAGGCCATGCAGTCTTGTAAGCCACGGAAAGGACAATTGCTCTTGCTCCAGGAGTAAAGGGAAGTCATGGTGAGGATAAGAGAAAAGGAGTGGCTTGATCTAACTTACTTTTTTAAAGTGGAAACCAGCAAAAATGAAATCCAAAGTCCCCCACCAAGCCCTCATTCCCCTTTACCTCTTCACGTCACTAATTACATTTGAACATTGTCCAGGACTGGAAGGACACATATGGTAAATCCAAATAGCCTCGGTAAGTGATGGGTGTGCAGTAGAGCAACTGTTTACAAAGGTGTGAGCAAGGTTAAGTGAAACTAACAGGCAATGGTGAAATCGCACAGGGTTGGTAATAGCAGGGAGCTGTCGCCACCCGCCAGATCTGAAGGGGAAAGGTGAATGGTGTTTACCAGAACCCAGAAGTAATTTCTGTAGCTTTAGGAGAGGACACCTATAAGAGCCACGTCTCTAAACACAGAAATGCAGACAATCTGCAGCAATCTGCAGCAAAACTCTTATTCTGAAGATGCAAATTTGTTCCAATGTGATTGATACGTTAGGAAGCAATTTAAGCATAAGTGAATTTGATGTTGGCTTATGCACAATTTCACCCATGAGAAATACTGAGTGAACAGAGAGAACTGCATAACAGAGTAGGAATACACAAAACGTACCCTGTGCTGCGCCAGCATGGCCAGGTTCGGTGAGCCTGAGGAGGGGCCGTGAAGGATTAAAGAAGACAGACAAGAGAATACAGCTGGGGCTAGGTGGATCTCTGACACAGAGAAACCCAGCCTAGAAGCCGAGGCTTTATTTTATAGTCAGAGCGCACAAAGCAAAACAAGAGAAGTGGTCAACATCTTTACAATGTTCTTGTGAGTTTCCCCTTGTTTTGGCAGCACTTGCTGCACCTCCCACAGCCTATTAGCTACCTAGGAAGGAACTAGGAAGGACTATAAGGTCAAGTTTAATTATGCTAGGAGAGCTCTGCCCTCCAAGCTGGGACTTGTTTGTGGCCCTGCCACAGGTCAGTCTGAGGCTTGACCCTAGAGCCGCTCCCTACAGTACACATGCACGCACCTCCAATATCTACCAGCTACCTCAGTTCATGATGTGTGAGATGAGCCACGTCCATTCACATCTGGGGTTACAAGTTTCCTTTCAATTCCAGACAATCCTCTTCCACCACTTCATGATAACACATTCTGAAACTTTTTCAATGCCCACTTCTACGAGCAAACTTCAAGTCCTTTTCAAGATAAAGTGCCATATTAATTGTAATATGTAACTGTGCTACAGTCTTTACTAGGCTCCCATCTTTGTGTGTGTATGAGTGAACAGATTTTGAGTGCTCTGTTCCTAACCACTGCCCTGTGGTTTTGATCGAATAATTTTTCACAGTGTGATAATTTTTAGCACATCAATTGTCTGGGTATAGCAAAACTGATTGTACATACTCAGATCTCATCACATCCCTTTCCAGGTTCAGCCAATTCTTCTTACTGACCAAAACCAACAAGATACTAGAGCAAAGAAACCCACCGATGTACTCCGTGAGGGTCAGCCTCCTGGGGCACAGGGCCGGATGGAGAAGAGCGGACGGTGAATCTGAAAAGACAGACTGAAAGTGTGCAGTACAGAAACCTTCTTGGTTTGTTTGTGTTGATTTCTAGTGCCTTGCTACTTGAAATGTGGTTCAGGGATCAGCAGCTTCGGCATCTTCTGGGAGCCTGTTAAAAATGCAGAGTATTGGGCCTCTCCACAGAACTACTGAATCTAAGTCTGCATTTTTAAAAAGTCCCTCAAGTGATTTGTATGCGCATTAAATTTTCAGAAACACTGTTCTCAAATCTTATTATATCGGTTCTTCTCCTGTCTCTCACTCACTGGCCACTGCCTTGCTATGTCCTTTCCTAGCAGCTCTTCCTCTTACAATTCAATAAAATGTTCAAAGTTGTGTTGAACCACAACTGGCCTGTAACCTGAAAAAATGTCAATGGTGGAGTGAACTTTGACTTCAATGATATCACTTCCATCCTAGTAGCTAGTTCCAAGAATACTTGTAAAAAGTAAAATAACATCTGTTCCTAAGAAACTAGACCAAGACCATTAGAGTCAAGCTTAATTTATACTGACTCAGATACTGGATATTGTCCACCAGCTTGCAAGGAAAATAACATGAGACCCCCGAGGCAAATAATTTTGATAAAACTATAGTTATTAACAGATATATGTACATTTTAACTTTTTAATATAGCAAAGCCTAAGAAATTTAGTTGCCTATGAATTCTCCATTGATTAAATTCAGTGCAACACTTTATCTTTCAACTTTATTTTCAATACCTGCCAACTGAAAGTGATGTAATCTTCACCTTTTGTCTCCTCTACCTGCTCCCCTCAAGATTCTCCCAGTCACCTATTCTCAAGTCCTTAGAATTATGTTTGACTCACTTTTTTTCTTGATCTCATTATTTCTTAGAAGCCACATAATCACTGACTCTGAATCCTTTATTTCAATTCCTCAGATATTTTCATTACTTTCCATTCCCATTTCTCATTTTTTGCTTCATATCAGATGACCCCTTATCTTGGGATACACAAATAATCCCCCAAATGGTCTCACTACATTTATTATTTACTTACATCAGTAATTGTACCCAAACCCCCAGGATATCATTATTGTCTACAGAATGAAATTCATGTCTGCCCTAATTCATAATTTCTGATAATTTGGTACCCAAATAGCATTCCAGCTTTCAATTGGAAACTGCATGGTGTCCTTTCACAGCTCCATCACCAACCATAGGTGAGGCCACAGGTCTCTGTAAATGCACCCCTGAGTCTATATAGGAAAATTTTGGAGAATTCCTCAACATCAGTTGATCATGTGCTCATCTAAACTTGTTCCTGTTATCCTGCTCTCCTTAAAAGTCATCCATTTACTTCAGACATGGTTTTCTAGGCTGGCCACTTCGATTTTTATTTGTTTTTTGTCCTTGGTTTCAATTTTCCCGATACCCCTTGATTCCGTGCTTCAAAGTAACAGGTCATACCTACACCTCCTTCAGGACTCAACACTGAGAAACCGCTGCTCAACTCAGTGCACCTAGACCCTTTTTATTTCTTTTTTTTCCCAAATATACTGGTTCTCAACATAACTAGGTGATCATGCTTTTTTCATCATTGGCAAGTATGTGTATATATATATATATATATATATATATATATATATCCCAGTGCACAAAATTCATGCACTGATAAGGTCCCAGGTGGCTGCCGGCTGCCGGCCAGGTACTCCCTCCCTTCCCCAGCTGGCCCTGCCCCCTGGTCGAACTCCTAGTTGAGGGGACAATTTGCATACTATGCTTTTATTATATAGGATATATATATATTGAGTGGCCAGATTATTATGACCGGCCAGATTATTATGACCACCCCATCAGTACAATGAAGTGAATTAGTTATGCAAATGATAATAATAATAAAACCTTGAGAATATTTGCTTAGGAAGTTTTCAATATTCAGTATTTTTGGAAGTGTTAATGAAGTACTTATGGGGTGGTTATAATAACCTGGCCACTCAGTGTATATATATATATTAATATATTCTGCAGTAAACTGTGATGGTAAAAATGAAAGAAGAAGGCTCAAAAGGAATTAAGTTGGGAGGGGAAGTCTGTATTTATGGGTGGGGGAAAAAAGAAATGGTTGGACGAGAAAGTCATGAATTAGGGAAAGAATCCTGTAAGCTAATATTGAAAATAGCTAATGCTTATGTGCTTATTAGGTGCTTACAATGAGCCGGTTTAATAAATCTCACTTATTCCTCATAATAGACCTAAGAGGAAAGTAACTTTGAGATACAGGGTTTTAGAGAATAGGAGATAACCTGGAATTTTTATAAGCTTTCTGTGAAACATGGCCCCATCCTTATATTCTTCCACAGAAATGGAATTCTTGTTTAGAGCCATATGGTCACAACTTCAAAAGATGACACATGTAATCAATTTTGTACAGAATTCTTATTCTGTAGTATTTTCTATGAATACAACACACCTCCTTTTTGCTATCCAATATTAGACATTTCTTTACTTTATAGGAGTGAAAGCCTAATTTTAAAAACTCTAAAGACAAAAAATATCCAGAAGATTGTCTCAAGTAAATTCTGAGTTATGCCATGATCATTCTCCATGGTGGGTACAAAAATTAAAGCAAAAGAAAACAGAAAAATTATTTGTTTGTTTGTTTCAGTAATTTGGGAATATAATGATTAAACCTAGGGGAGCCCTGACCAGTTTGCTCAGCGGTTAGGGCTTCAGCCTGCAGACCAAAAGATCTCGGGTTTGATTCCCAGTCAAGGGCACATACTGGATTGCAGGTTTCATCCCCAGCCCCTGTCAGGGAGCGTGTAGAAGGCAACCAATCAATGAGTCTTTCCCACATCAATGTTTCTATTTCTCTCTCTCCCCACTCCCTTCCACTCTCTCTAAAAATCAATGGAAAAAGTATCCTTAGGTGAGGATTAGAAAAAGAAAACAAATAGGGGGAAGACCCCATATTTTAAAAGGAAGAGAAACTATAAATTGAAATTCAAATCTTACTTCAAACTATAAATATAGTCTGCTGCTGGAATTATATTCATTTTTAATTAACTTATCTTTTATTTTACTTTATTTGATTCTGAGGAAAACAAAACTTTACTTTATTTGATTCTGAGGAAAACAAAACTTTAGTGATTGCAATTATTTTTCTCTTAGGAATACTATGCCTGGAATACATAGTATTGGTATGTTGATAGTCAATTCATAAATAAATAGATTTATACTCACCTCTGAGAGTCAAAAGAATTTAAAGTATATACTAGTGTACTTGTCTAGTTTTCTTTGTATTTTGGCTACCCACAGATTGTCTTGTTTGCATGCTTTGTTTTCTTTCTTTCCTTTAATTGAATGAGTAAAAAGCCCTACTAATTTTAAGGAGGTAGGTATACTTCAGGATTATATGTTATCTTATTAGGTTTGGCTTTTAAACTGTGCTTAATTTTCATTTTCATTGCAAAGGCAAACATCTGTCTCCTTGGATCTCTAAAATTATGTGTCTGAATTATTTTAATCCATATAGGCATAAAAATAACCCTTTTATTGCACCATGTTCATATTATTGAGTATTTTTCTACCAATTGCCTTTTCCAAGTAATAACAAAAACAAAAGCATAGATTTGCATAACACTCATAGTTTCAAATCAATTTCACATACCCTGTCTCCTTTTCTCCTTCCAAAGCTTTATGAGGTATGGAAGCTGGTATTATTTTCCACACTTTTATAGGTAATGAAACTGAGGTACAGAGAGTTTAACGTACTTTCCCAAGGGCATATAGCTAATAAATGATAAAATAGAGCTACAACTCAGGTCTCCTCTTTTCTGATCCACAAAATAATAAATCATGTGTGTTTTTTCAAGCTTTAATTCCTATTCTAACCAAGCCTTCGCTATTACAGTAGACCAAATGTTTATACGGACGACTAACACTATATTCTAGTGGTGAGCCAAGCTCTGAAGCTAGAGTTGCCTCAATCTTCTTGTTGTAAAAGGGAGCTAATGACAGAATGTAACTTCTTGGGTTGTTATGAGGATGAAATGAGTTAACACGAGTAAAAGGCCCTCTAGGTTAAAATCTTGGCTCTTTTGTACTAGCTGTGCAAACCTGGGCAAGTTACCTCCCCTTCTTAAATCTACAAAATAAAAATAACAACCTAGCTCACAGATACTTGAAATAATTAACTGTGATAATATATGCAAAGCTCCAGTATAGTTCAACTATCAGATAAATGGTAGCTGCTGCTGCTATGTCTCAAGTATTAGTCCTTGTCAATGTCACCACTTGTTTTATTTGTCTGATTGTTATTAAGTGCTGTGATTCAAGATTTCACTCCATCATTCACTTCAGTGATCAACATTGGGACTAGCTGTCCAACTACATAAAAAAGCACTTAACTCTTTTTCATCCACTTTTCCCCCATTTTGCCCACAGGGTAAGTGATGTATTTTTCAGAGGCTTTAAAAATGAACCTAGCCCTAACTGGTTTGGCTCAGTGGCTAGAGCATTGGCCTGTGGACTGAAGGGTCCCAGGTTCGATTCTGGTCAAGGGCACATGCCTGGGTTGCGGGCTCGATCCCCAGTAGGGGGCGTGCAGGAGAGGCAGCTGATCAATGATTCTCTCTCATCATTGATGTTTCTAGCTCTCCCTCTCCCTTCCTCTCTGAAATCAATAAAAATATATTTTAAAAAAATGAACCTAGACATCTATTCCATTGGCTCAGTGGCTAGAGCATTGGCCTGTGGACTGAAGGGTCCCAGGTTCGATTCTGGTCAAGGGCACATGCCTGGGTTGCGGGCACATCCCCAGTGGGAGGCTTGCAGGAGGCAGCTGATCAATGATTCTCTCTCATCATTGATGTTTCTAGCTCTCCCTCTCCCTTCCTCTCTGAAATCAATAAAAATATATTTTAAAAAAATGAACCTAGACATCTATTCCATCTACTATGTCCCCACAGCACTTGGGTTGTACCTCTGTAATAGCACTTACTTATGGTAAGTTTCTGTTTGTACTTCTATCATCTCAAATCAGGTAGCAGCAAGCTGAACTATGGATCCAGCCAGCGGTGACCCGGGGAACAGGGCTCTGCCAATAATTTCACGCTGGCAGTTAGAGAACCACAGAGCAGTGACCAGGAGCGGCCCCTTCCATGGGTCCACAGTCCACTGTCTGAAGCAGGGAACCCTGATGCAAACAAAAGGAAGTTAAATGACTGGAGACCTAGATCTTAATGGAAGTAGGTCAGGAACTGATAAATAAAAAAATGGATGAAATTTAAAGTTTATGAAAGGAAGGTGAAACTGGGAAAATTATCTGTGCTAGAATTCAGGAAGCATCTGATTAGACTTATACACTGACCGGGGGAGAGAACACTGTTGCAAAGGAGTCAGTAATTATGTTTCTGTCATTCTAGCTATGAAATGGAAAGCCTCCTTCACAGCCATGTCAAGCCCACCTGCAGCTGTCAGTGAACTTATTACAGGAGGGTGGCATGTGAAGTCTTTCCCTCCCAGGATAGTCACAAGATTCTTTGCATTTGGTGGAGCCTGTGATTCCCTGTGCACCCATGAGGAGATGACACGGTTCCCTCAAGCAGCCCCACGCACTCCAATGAGGAAGTCCTGTTAACTGGACCGGTTTTCTAGATGCGCATTTTATTGCTATGACTGTCTTCTCCATTTTTTACTTTGAGTTACAAACTTCCATTCACAAACCTCTTGTCACTGATTTCCTCGGCTCCCGTGCCTCTCTGGCTTACTTCTTCCAACCTGTCTAGGAACAATGCGCCCTTTTAATAAGAGAGCATGTCCCAAAGGTTTCCTTTCAGCTTCTCCTCTAGCACGGAGGTGAGCTTGCATTTGCAGCACAGAGAGCCTGTGATTATCCAGAGCAAAAATACACGCATAGCACATAAGCTATAGATCACCGGAACGGATGCCGTCACGCTCAAATGTAATGGGTCTCAGGAGTGATTCTTTAGCTCCCCTGATATATTTCTCCTTATAAATTGTGTGGGAATTGCCTCTTCCTCGCTCCTGCTCCCAGAGGGAAGAACTACTTATTGCTCCTTATCACTTACTTAAGACTCATCCTCTTCTACTTGTTAACTTGCAAACCTGCTGTAGCATGTGAGCTTTAAACAAGATCTCAACCCTGAACCTAGTACCCTCACCCTCACAGCACATACAACAGAATCTTGCAACAGAATTCACCTCTCTCACGGGCGGCTGGTCTGCATAGTAACACTGCTTTGCTTTCTTGCCTTTGCAGCATTTCCTGCTCCTCCGATGATACATGGAATTTGGAACTAGAAAAGACTGTCAGCATGAGAACACATTGGTTACTGTTTTCTTGGTTACCTGCAGAGGAGAAATGGGCATGATGCAAGGGTCGTGTATGCATTAGAAGGTGAGTTTGAGAGAATGGTGCTGAAAGTGTTGCCAAGGTTTTAAAGTCAGAAAGTCCAAGAGGACACAGCCCACACGACATTAAGATTTGTAGACTACCCTGAAGCTTTCTGAATAATATTCTAGGCATCCCAGAGCTCTGAGGCCCCAGCACTAGCTGAGGAGGACAGGCTTGCTGAGTGGGCATCCAAACTAAGCAGCTTAACCCAGTGTAATGTTTCTGAGAGTATTTGGAGTACTTTTTTGTTCAGTTAATACTATATTATACTACAGAAAAATCACTTATCAATGGGTGTGTTGATTAACTGGCCTCTTAAATGTGGATGTAAATGTCTACAATCTCTGGCTCTAAATGATACTGTAAGGGTATTTCCCAGCAGCCTTGATTCCAGGTGATGGGCAGCGAAATCATCATGGTTCATTTTTTACACCTGTGTTCTAATCTTTGCCTTTCTGCTTCCATATAGATATGGATATATAAATATGTAATTCCCTCTATGTATTCCTATGTCTAACACTAAAATTAGCTTACATTATATAGTTTGAGGACTTCTATTATTTTAAAGATTAGAACACTTTCTCCTACTGTCTGCCATTTGTATGTAACAGACACCAGTATTTTTCTTTATATCTTTCTCTTATTCTTCTCTCGTCCTCTTCCTCACCCCTCTTCTGCTACCAACCATCCCAGTTCCACAAGGCAGTGATGTCTTCTCAACCACAAACATCCAATGAGAGAATCCCAGCATTTCTGAGCTTCACCGTCTCCAAACCAGGAATGCTCACTTTCCTTTCAGGAACATATGTTAGAAGAAAGAAAAGGTGCATTTTAACTAGGGCTACAATTAACTGAGTGCCAAGAAAAAATAAATGCTTTACAAATATTACCAATAATTTATTTTTATAAACTAAAGGAAACAATAATGTTCTAAATAATCTTCTTATAATCCAAAACGAATGTTGGCTGACACTGTTAAGTAGTGATCATCTCACTGAGTGCTTGTTCTGCGTCAAGCAAAACACATTACTTTGTTTAATCCTCACTATGATGCTATGAAATCAGTGTTAATAGTATTACTGTCATTTCTAAAATGAGGAAATTGAGATTTAGGATGGCTAAATAATTTACTCACAGTCAAAAAGCTGGTAAAGATGTAGAATTAAAACCTAAGTCAGACTTTTAAAATAGATGGTTTAAATCCACATACTTTAATACCTTCAGGAATTTTTAAAATTTATTTATCTTCTTTATTGATTAAGTATTAGATATGTGTCCTTACCCTCCCTTATCCCCCCATTCCCCTGCTCAGGCTCTCACCCCACTATTGTCTGTGTCCATTGGTTAGGCCTATATGCATGCATACAAGTCCTTTGGTTGATCTCTCCCCCTCACCCCCACCCTCCCCTGCCTTCCCTCCGAGGTTTGAAGGTCTGATCCATGCTTCTCTGTCACTGGATCTGTTTTTGTTCATCAGTTTATGTTGTTCATTACATTCCACAAATGAGTGAGATCATGTGATATTTATCTTTCTCCAACTGACTTATTTCGCTTAGCATAATGTTCTCCAGGTCCATCCATGCTGTTGCAAATGGTAGGAGTTCCTTCCTTTTTACAGCAGCGTAGTACTCCATTGTGTAGATGTACCACATTCAGAACTTTTTAAAAAGGCTTTAAACATTTATTTTGAGGTAAAGATGAAAATAAAATTCTTGATCAATTGAAATAATGGACTTCTTTTTTTCTTTTTCTCCAAACTTCATTTTTAAATGGAGCATATACCTACTTTTTTTTTCTTTTGAAACAGAGTTCCTTAGAGATCATAAAAACAAGAAAAATTTGTTTGGTCATATTTGGTTGGTCATATTTTAAAGCAAACTTATGACATTATATAATCTCAATTGTTAAATAATTCTGTAAGTATATCAATATATATATAGACCTTTAATTACATAATACTATTACTATGTCTAAGAAAATTAATGATAGCTTTTAATATATAATAACTGGTCCACTTTTAATTGTTTTAAAGTTAGGAGCAGTTCTAGCCCAAACATTAGCATACCAGAGGGCAAATGAAACTCATATACCATAATTGAATATTTAAAATTTTATGATAAATAGTTTACCACTAAAGAATTAATCATTTCAAATTATATATCAAGCTAATAAATTATTAGATACATTATATTTACCCCTTTACCTCAACAAAACATACTTTTATATAACACAAAACTTGGAAAATATGTGTAGAGCTATGGATTTTATATGACTGAAAAGTTTAAAAAATATAAAAGAATGACTAGATGTAACTATTATTGCATATGTCTGAGTGTTCCTTGGTTAGATGGTAAGTTTGAATGTATAATAAAATACAGATATACATAATATGTCAGATATTTATTACTTTAAATTTATTTTTCTTGATTTTACTTCAACAGAAACATTGATTTTTATCATTTTGATTAACAGTTTGTTTTGTATTAATGAAAATTATTTAAATAAAATGTCATTTTTAAAGTATACAAAATTTGAATATACTTTATCAATGCTGTCAGATTTTAAAATTAAAATTATTTTTGTTCTCCAAAAAAGATACCTTTTGTAAAATATTCTATCACCTATTAAAATTATAACACATCTAGTAAAATTAACAAATATTAAAATTTAAATTCATTACTTAAAGTTTGACATTTGTGGTTAATTTCTTGAAAATTTAATTGTCATTACTTTTTGATAAAACCATAATATCCTCAATTCTTGCATTCAATGTCTATCATGTTGCCAATGTAAAATATTGGTGTCACACTTCACTCAGATTACCTCTAGATCTACCTATATCAAGCTTCAGAATAGCTATCAATGGTTTCTTATTAGAAAAATGCCTGTCATCCTATGCAACTGTTGTAAATTTCACACTATTTCATTAGTACCTTCAGAACCATGAATTAGAACAGAAAAATAAGCAAAATAAAGGACTCTCATCACTGCTGAGAAACAGTTCTTCATTCTATTGTAAAATCTATTGCAGTCATGCTATCTGGAAGGAAGCATTTGACAAGTTAATTAATGTGTCTTTTCTGCCCATGAAGCACTCTGCCTCTCAAATCCTTCCTGTACTATAAAGCAGTGTCAATTTCCGATGTTCATGCAGGCATAATCCTCAAAGCTCTCCTACATTTGGAGGCTGTCTTCTATGATTTTAGGATACAAGGCTAAACATGTGGAGAAGCTTTCCGGTGGGGTGTGAATAGAGTTGGCCATGAGAACAGATATTTAGCACGATGGGCCCTGTGGTACCAGAGCTGAGTGCCAGATCTCAGGTCTCAAGCCAGATCTTTGATTTTGCTTTTGTTTGCATTTTGTATAGGCTTGTGTTTTACAGGAACATCTACGTGCTGGCCTAATGAAGGGGACCCCTTTGTCCAGGTCAAGGGTCTGAGGTCACAGTTTATTTTCAAAGTCAGAGGAGCATCTGTTGAAAAAGCACCCAATTCCTGAAGTTTGGAGAAGTCCCTCCAGCTGTTTCAAGTTTAATCTAATCAAGACTTCCATATATGATTTATTTTTGTCCAATTTGTTTGGCAATGGTATGTAATATTTCCAGCCCCATCTGTACATTGCTTACCCAGAAGAGTAAATCAGCTGTGGAGCAATGTCCACTGGGTCCCATCCAACACTGGACAATCAGACTAAGATATACTTATAATATGAAAAAAAGGAAGAAAGCTGTTCATCACCGCTTCTAGGCAACTTTATTTTCCATTACACCAAGAAAACTCATCAATACAAAAGCAATAAAAGAGATTTTAGGAATGGAAATTACTCTGAAGATTTTGCAAGCAAATGCTTTAAAAATAAATTTTAAAAGACTCCCATTTCCATTCCAAGAATGGGAGATTTATATTCACTAAAGGAAAACAAATGTGTGTCAAATTGCTACTTAATCCTTGTCCAGGCAGAATGCAATCAGGGCAAGGTGCCTGATCAAATTGCCATGATGATCTATCGAAGTTATAAATATGACAATTCCTACCACAGAAAGAAAAATGGGCTATCAATATATATGAGTGTATGGATATTGAATGGGAGAAACAAGTCACAAAATGTCTAGTCTATTTCAGTGTCTACATTGTATTAATGTAACATGAAAAGCTTTACGTTAATACAGAAATTCTGTTAAAATGTGTGCATGTAAAATGTGCATGTAATATAAAATACATATGAATATCTTTGGATAACTACACCAGAAATCTTATACAAACAACCTGAGTTATACTCAACTAACAATGAAATTAATTAAACAGATAAAGGCACTGATTCTAAGAAACGACTTAAATATGTACATATATGAAATTTAGAAATAAAAATCTGAACAGAATAATTACATGATGTAATATCTGAAAATTTTGTAGCCATAAACATGGAGGCTTAATTTGTAAAGTAAAATAAGAGCGATACATAAAATTGCAGGCCTTTCTTAATTATCAAAACTAGTTCTTGGTAGTCAGAGAAGTAGGAAACAGAAGGCAGAGAGAAAAATCTCCTGTGAAATGAGTTGGTAACAATTAGGGCTTTACAAACACCATCACCAGTTCAGAACACCAAAATATTGTCTCTACAGGTTTCCAAATTTGATGTTCAAGAAGCCAAGACAGTATGAATAGTGAGATGCCCTACTTCAGAATTCCCTTATGTTTTAAGTACAGCAAGTGTTCATTGAATGTCATGATTAGTTCTTGGAAGCTGAGTCCTTAAGTGAAACAACATATAACATAACCAATTTTACCAGAGGTTAATTGATACAAACAAGAGTTAAGTTCCTCAGGCATATTTCTGGTCACAAAATTATCACCAAACTCCTAAATAAAGATCCATAACACTAAACACTGCAATAAATGTGAGTTATACATACATTCAAGAAAGATTAATAAAAACAACAGAGATAATTATTTTCCAACTGCTTATTCTAGTTCAGGGTCATAGGTAGCTGGAGCCTCTTCCCTCAGCTCGGGGCCCAATGCAGAACCTACCCTGGACAAGGCACCCTTCCACAGCAGGGCACACTGACACACACACCCACACTCACTCAGACTGAGACGATGTAAACAAGATAATTCACCTCCTATGCACATCTTTAGGATGTGTGAAGGAAACCGGATCACCCCGAGAAAACCCACACAGGCATTGGGAGACTGTGCAAATTTCACACAGACAGTAGCCCCGACTAGGAATCATCTTTTTCCTCATCAACATTATCACGAAACAAGATTGAGGGAAACATTATTCAAGTACCTGCTGTCTACAAAACCCAGTTTGTTAAATTCAGAGAACAAAAACATCTAATTTCCTATGAGCATTTTCTAGTGAGACTAGGGAGTTGTAGTTGTCTGACTCCTCTGTTATATGTCTCACTTGCACCTACTCCAGAGATTCCCATGCATAATGATGGCTTTTCAAATTAAAAAAAAATAGTAATAAAACCATTGAATAAATGGAGTTTCTTTTCCAATCAGATAAGAAGGTGACAAGAGACTGTTATCCCACTCTCACAATAACAACCAGAAAAGCAAGATAAGCTACAAAAATCATACTTTTGAAAAGTTATTGAAGAATTGAGGACACAAACTTAAACTAATTTCCAAAAAGGCCGAGTTCTTCATACAAGAGAAGACACCCATGGCTGCTCAGGAAGAAAATATGCCATGGAAGTGAGATGCGGGTGAAGGGTAAGTAGGTGGAAGTAAGTAGAAATTAGATACAAATTTAAAGAATTGTTAACAGCGATGTGTAGGCTGGAATAGCAGATTCGAATTTGGAAGAACCCAACCCACAGAATAAATCTGCATCCACCTGCCAATTCTCACTCATGAGTATTCACCAAGTGTAGGGAGTGATCACTAAAAGCAGGGAAGTGGTGTGAAAGAATGGGAGCTAAGCGAGCTGCGTTGAGGTGTGTAGGGCCTCTTTGGAGTGCAAAGAGGAGGGGTGTTAGGGGAAGGAATCAGAGAGAAATTTATTATCCAAGGAAGATAGGAGAAATCAAGGAGCTAACGAGAGAAACACGAGTGAACACACACACACACACACACACACACACACACACACTCATGGAAGACATTTGTATTCATATTAATCACCACATTCCATCCTGCGAGCCAGGTATGGCTTCAGAATCCTTTTCATCATAGCATCTGAGACAGACACTACCATCATGGTGAGAAACTATTTGCCATCTTGTTCTGAATTTCCATTAGTGTGACCTTGCTTGATCAAGATTCTAAAGCTATAAAGTGAGGAGCATAATATTTATGATTTGAATCAAGGAGTCAGGAGTACAGTACTAAAACCATCATGGCATCTTCTAGCTTCAAATGACACAGAGACCCTGTGAGTTAAAATGAATTATGATTTGCTAGGCTTTCGGAGCGCAATTGGGGACATAGGCTGAATGTGAACAGTGATGCTTTCTTATTTTCAAAAGTGTTTATTTCTCCATCTCTAGAAAACTGAAAAAAAAACAGGCAGGTTTTTTCAAATGATGCTCAGTTATATGATTCTTTCAAATATCTGGAATTAAATTAAAAGGAATATCCTTATTTGTTACATTAAAGAATTCTATTTTAAAATAATCACTTTTTAAGCACTATTTCTTCTTGGAAATAGACTTTCTAATATGCCCACCCAAGATTCACAATGTTAACTTGTATTGCTAATATAGGAAACTCGGCTTTTAGAACAAAAATGATTATTGGTGTGGTTCATTAGTCATCTCAGTCTAATTCCTTGCCATTTTGAAACTGAAGTTATTTTTCTCCAAGGTGACCAATTTAGTAGATAGTAATTGCCCTCTGGTCTTCTCAACTAGAAACAATCCCTTGTTGCGGATCAGTAACTCATGCCAATAATTGTTAAATAAAAATGCAGTGGTTGTCTGTGTAGATAAAGTGGAAGAGTCAATTGAAGAGAATAGAATCAGAGAAAGCAGTAGTCAGAGAAAGGTAGAGTATATCTGCCATCTATATACTCTTAAAACTTGTTGCAATGAACATGCAGCAAGAAAGAATAAATTCTCCTTCTTAGGTTCTCTAACAAATATTAATGAAGCCTTTTTATTAGCTGAAAGTAAACCACCAATGAAATTGTAGCTATAGAATCCGAAATTTAAGATGTGAAATGTACTAAGATTAGAGAAGTTAGTATTTCCAGACTTATCTTGCCCTGTCCACTACAACTTGAATCTAAACACAATCAATTCAACTCAAATGGAAACCTTTATTTATTTTTGGTAGCCCAGTATTTACTGGAGGATTACTAAAAATACACTAAAAAATTTTTCAAATTTCTTTAAAATGCAGGAGTTATTAAACTCTGCTGGTTTGGGCACACAAAATCATATATTTAGAAGCTGGCTTATAGAAACTACCCATAATGACTTGGTACATTTGAATAGGGATTTGCCGACTGACTTGGGATGTCCTCAACCTCTCCCTTTATTTGGGTTTTTGTGGCTCATCAGCATCAGTACGTATTCCCCTCTGGGCAAACAAGCTATATTCTCTAGCCTGCTTGTACTAAGTTTGGGCCGAGGTGTCTATCTCTGACCCGTTTGCTCCCAGACCCTTCCCCTTTCTCTGATCAACTCTGCATTGCTGGGCATTGATCCCTGCAGGTCTTGCCATGGCTTGCAGAAGTAGTAACTTCATGCTGGATTTGCAAATGAGTGCTACTGGAGGAATATAAGGGGAGGGAGGGAACGACCAGAATGGCATTTACACCAGTGCCTGCATCCCGACATGACAGCCCCACCATGATTTCAGAGTTCAGTATGTAACATAACCTCAATTCTGGTAACACTGCCTATTCTAACTAGAGGATATAAGAGTTTACCGCCATTCCTACTTGTAATCCCTGAGGTGCCTATTGCCTTTTGTTTGGTTTCTCAGGTTTTTTTATCACCTGCGTAAATCCCTGTATTAAATTTCTTATAACCAAGTCTTTGTTTTGGGTCCTTAAAATGATTTCTTTCTTTCTGATTGTACTCTGATGGATAACACCATATTTTCATTCTCTGACCAAGGTAATGTGCGCAGAAATGATGACAGCCATTTTCATTAGAACTTCCATGTATGATCCTCACTCCTTTCCCCCTTCTTCTGCTGAATAGAAAGGGCTGGGTGGACTTGTAAGGGAATAGTCCTTATCCAACTGGCACACATTATATTTTGACATAAGAAAAAAATTAACATGTAAACATGTATTAAGTTTCTGAGCTTTCAGGGTGTATCTGTTACTGTATATAGCATTTACCGTAAATACTATAGGTGCCTTCCTGCTTCTGTAATTGTTGGGTCTCTACATTCACATGTGAAATAATTATTTTTGTACAAAGATTTCTAATACCCAAAATTAGAATTTAGTAACATTTACTAGGAATGTAATTTGGGGATTAATCCTCAATAACTAGCTCTAGAAAAATTTATTTAAATGGTGAAGTTGGACATTGGTATATCTCATCTGTCTTTAAGTTTAATCCTCCAAACTTTTGTGGACCTACTTTATGCTAACATAGCAGTTTTATTGTCTCTTAAAACACATTGACCTAAACAAAATAATTGCTTTTTCCTCATTTATCAGTAAGTGTGGATGATCCAATGCTAACAGGGTGTGTCAGTGGTGTTAGGGCTTTTTTTGTTATTTGTTTTTATCTTATTTTGCAAGCCTTGTTTTTTGGTCCTTGGGTTTATTGTCAAAGATGGCATCATATCTACACTCCAACCTGAGGGAAGAGAGAAAGCAAGAGAAGGTAAGGAGAGAAAGAGATGGAGGAAGTTTCTTTTATTCTAGATGCACCAGCCAGAAATTGCATAAATCACTTCAATTCACATCACCTGGGCAAAACCTAGTCATGTTGTCAAGCTTCAAGGGAGATTGGAAATACGTCCAGCCAAAGCTTCTGTTACTCTAAAAGGGATAATAGATATGCGGAGGGATGAGAGGGCTGGAACAGAGGTTGCTGCTGTCATGGAGGTTTGCAAAGCAAATTCAATCAAGCTATTAAAGAGGTCTCAAAACAAAACAAACAAACAAACAAAAAAAAACAGAAGAGCCAGGACAGCGTGGCTCATGGTTGAGCGTCAACCTATGAACCAGGAGGTCATGGTTCAATACCCAGTCAAGGCACATGCCTGGGTTGAGGGCTCGACCCTGGGTGTGGGGCGTGCAGGAGGCAGCCAGTCAATGATTCTCTCTCATCATTGATGTTTTTATCCTCTCTCCATCTCCCTTCCTCTCTGAAATCAATAAAAATATATTTTTTAAAAAATCAAGAAGATAGCGCTTCTCTATAACAAATACTAAAATACAGAAGCTGAAAGATCTTACTGCAAAGGTAAAGCCATACTATAACATACACATTTTAAGTTCATCTTTTGTTGACTTTAAAAAGCTATCAATTATCTTATTTACTTCTTCTTACTTTTAACTTTGTACTTTTAACTTTTAATTAAGCTAATTGTTTTTGCATTATGGAAAAACTAGGCAGTAGCAATTCCCTTTTCAATTAGTTTCTCCTCTTATCTCTAAAATTATAGATATTGCCTTATTCCCTATAATTTCTGCCTCACCTTCTTTCATCACTGTCAGCATCATAAACCAAAATATACATACAACATCCAATTTATAAGCACTTATGTATTTTAAGGTGGAAAATAATAGCAGGTTTTTTTCAAGTTGTTTTACAAATTAATTTATTAATAAAAAATCAAATGTTGAAAAAATAAAAAATAAATAAATAAAATAAAAAGCTATCAATTAGATGATGTAATACTATCTTATAATCATAAGAGGAAAAATCTTCCTAATTAAACTATAGCACAATGCTTTCTTTTTTTAGAATTTGTACTTTGTACTCATTGTAATAACTCTTCTAGATTTGTGTATATAGACATTTTAGTACATGTGTGCTACTCTATTTCCCATATCTCTATGTATATAAAATTATTTGTATTAAGGCTGATTCATAGTGTATTCTTCCTGATGATGTTTTAAAAGCCAATTAAATTCAATGTATGTAATATCAACGTTGTGAATCATTCAATTGAAATGATGATATTATGAACAGCTGTGGTCAAGTTTTCACATGAATAGTCAATAACTACTAGATAACTACCACTATCTCACCAACAGTGATTATAAGGTACATCCCAAACTTAGAGTTATTTAAATGTTAAAAACAGAAAGTTCATCTTCGAATGAATGAAATGCTGTAATTACAAGATACCACATGTGCCCTCCCACCATCGCTCTCCCCACATCCACTCATTTCTGTTAGTCAGGCTTCTTTTTGAGCAGCACAGATTTTGTAAAGGAGGGGCACACCGTCCACTTTTAAAAGATTCAAATTCACTTTTGTTTTGTGATGAATATTTACATAATATTTAATAGATATTGGCCCTTGTTTCTCTTTTTAGATGCCACCTATAAGCATATAGAGGAAGACTGATATACAGCAATAGAACAGAAGGCAAATAATAATACTTTTAACAGCAAAAATAGAAAGATGTGGTGATTGGCAATTGAGATTTGGAAGGGACGAGGAAAGATGGAGGAATATTTAAGGTCACTAGTAGAAGTAGAAGAACATTTAATTCTGTAATGATTTATTAGTTATCTGTTACTGTGTTAGTAACTAATCCCCAGACTCAGTGGCTTAAAACTACAAATATTAATGAGTTCATAGTTTCTATTGATCAAGAACCCCAGCATAGCTTCACTGGGTACCTCTGGCTCAGGGTCTCTCACAAGGCTGCAAAGCAAGGTGTCAGTAAGCAAAGCAAGCTAGAGCTTCAGTTATTTCAAGGCTGGACTGGAGGAGGATATTCTTCCACGATCACTTACTGACTGAAGTCTTCATTGGCTGTTGGCCCAAATCATCAGTTCCTGGCCACATGAACGTTCACACAATATGACAGTTGGCTTCCCTCACAGCAAACCAAACAGAGAACAAGGGAGGATGGAAGCCACAATCTCTTTGTAACCTAATCTTGGAGAGGGCATCCCATCACTTTGGTCATAGTCTACTCAGAAGAGAGCCATTAAGTGTAATCCATACTCACGGTATACACAGAATTATGAGGCAGAAGTCACTGAGGGCCATCTTATAAACTGCCTACTGCAATGACAAAACTAAATAATTTTAAAAGAGTAAATTTTGTATTTTTATAAATCACTTGCCACTATTATAGACATATCTTTCCTTGAGTCATTATTATTATATAACTTAACTGAATTTTCCTCCATGAATCTCTCCTATTTTATTCTGAGTGCCTTTAAAATTATTTTCCCTCTGTATGTTGTATTTTCATCATGCAGCTCCTGTCCCATAAAGACTTTTTTTATTTTTTATTTTTTTGGCTCTTGATTTCTAATTTCTCCTCTGTTTTCCTGATCTATTCTACTTGATCAACCTTATTTTGTCTTCTTCCTGGGAAGCATTTTCTCCTTAAACTAGTCTATTCCTTGCTACTTCCCTGCCTTTATTCAGGTTATTTAGCATGTCTACTCAGCTTTTCCTATGTCTAGGTTCTTAACAAATATTCTTATAATCCTTCTACCCATCCCATTTCTTCTATCTAGGCCTCTCTGCTTCCCAGCTCATAGAGTGATGTTTTATTACTTATATCACTCATTTGACAGTTAATCACATACTATTTTGCAATAGTTCTTTTATGAATATTGCTGTCACCTCCCACTGATATTTCATGTAAATGTAATATTTCGTCAGCAAGATCATTAGTATCTCAAAAGCGGTAATTGGTTTTCTAGAATACTTATATCAATTAAAGTATACCTAACATAGAGATGTCACACAAAAAACTGAAACATTGACTTATAGAAAAATAAAATCAAACTTTCACTATTTAATCTATTTTAACCTACTAGCCATCTGATATCTAACCTACCCAACACATTAATGAGCCTATTTTTTATTCCAACACAATAAATTGTTGATTGAATACTCAAATATAGGGAAAATTTGTATCAAAACCAAAACACCAATTACAACCAATAATGAATAAAAAATCAATGATGACTACACTGCGAAGTTCACATGGAATTAAAAAAAAGAGCTTTAGGAAAATCGAGCTTAATGAACAATCTTTGTGATCTTAGTTTTCACAACTGTAAATGCCTAATTTTCTAAGTGTAGACATCCCTAAAGACAGGAGAGGGAAAATGAAGAGGATAGTCATAAAACATATGGAACATGAGTAGAAAATAGCCACAGAGGATTCTAATTTATTAAATAACCTTAAAACGACAAAAATAATAATCCTATTCTCACTTAAGAAGCAAAGATCAGGTTAAAATGTTGGTAGTCAAGTTCCCTTTGTTGCATAGTCAACCAGTGTTACAGCCTCATCAGGATATGGGCAAGGATGGTTTGCATGTCAGCTTGTTGTAGGATGACCCCAAGCAAGGCAATAGGAAAAAAAATGATAGGTTAGCCATACTCCAACTTTAAAGACTCCTTTTGAAGAGATCTTCACAAAGTCTAGAAACCTTTCAGTCTTTCCTCTGTTATAAATTGTGCTTGAGGAAGTCATAGCAGGATGCTCAGAATCTCAAGTACTTTAAGAAAACAGAGGAAAAGCACAATGAGGAAAAGTAAAGTTTTCTCTTTCCAAACACAATCTAGTTTTTTTTAAAAAAAATAAAAGGGAAATCTTACTAGGTTACAATGTGTTAAGTGAGTTGTCTAAGGACAGAGAATGACTCATGGCAAGGCTAAGAATAAAACGTGGATTTTACACCCTAGAAATTTTTTATTTAGAATAAAAATTTAAGACCTATGTGTAATTTAAAAAGTGCTCTTTTAAATTTCTAAGTGTTTCACTAAAAAGTTTCTTTTCTTTCTCTCTCTTTAAATTGAAGGTAAGCATTTGCAAAAATTTTATGCTAAATAAGATGGCATTGATCTCAGGATATAGATGTTTTAAATATAGAGAGCTGAAAGGAAATGAAAGGTAATGGATGTTTGGAGGGAGAATTAAATAAAGTTAACATTTATAATTTTGATACAGTTAGGTATTTGAAAGGCCATTTATTTTAAAGGACTTATCAAGTAATGCAGAGTTCTAAGATCAGAAAATGAGTTCAAATGACTGTACTGTTCTATGAGAGCTGGATAAGTCACTTAGTTTGAGGTTTAAGGTCTTCTCTTTAGGTGTAATTAACATAGCATTATATTATTTTCAGGTATACAACATAATGATTCAATAATAGTATAAATAGTGAAATGATCACAATAAGTCCAGTTACCAGTTACAATTTTTCTCTCATGATGAAAACTTTCAAGACTCACTCTCCTGCCACTTTTAAATATGTGATGCAGTATTATTAACTATAGTCACCATGTATCCCATGACTTACACATTTTATTACTTGAAATGTATACCTTTTGACCCCTTTCACCCACCCCACTACCACAGACTTCAGGCATCCATCAATCTCTTTTCTACATTTATGAGCTGTTTTGTTGTTGTTTGTTTAGGTTTTTGTTTTGTTTTGTTAGATTCCACATATGTGAAGTCATAGGGTATTTGTCTTTCTCTGTCAGACTTATTTCACTTAGCGTAATGCCTTCAAAGTCCATCCATATTCTCGCAACAGCAAGATTTTATTCTTTTTTTATTCTTTTTTATGGCTGAATCATATTCCACTGTATACAGATACCATATTTTCATTGTTCATTCATCCATTGATTGTTTCAATGTCTTGGCTATTGTAAATGATTTTCAAGGTCTTTATCTATAATTTAGGTTACAATGCAGCCCAATAGAGTTATTGTATGTAAAAATCCTTTGTAAATTCTAAAGCCTACATACATATTAAGCAATCTTTGGTCTCAAGGTTTTATATTGCTTTATTTAATGCAGAAAAGAATAGGAACTAGCTCTAGGCAAAACTGTAAGTCAGACCAAACTAGATTTCATATCTTACCTTTTTCATTATTTCTCATCCATATCTGCTGTCACTGAATATTCAAATGCCTTCTCTCCTTCTATCACCTCCTCCCTTTTCTACACTCAACTAAAATGTGAAGGTGTCTATATCTGTGTACACATACTCCTCTATTGCCGTATTGGGACAAAGGCTTATGGAAGAACATAAGATCTTCCTTTCTTCTGGTAGCCATTTATCGGTGGGCTCCAAAAGATAGTGGCCCCTTTGCATATCCCAGGAATTTGCTGATATGAACAGATTATGAACATTGTAAAACAGAAGACACATCACAAAAGAACAGGAGTTTTGGGGGAAGTTGAAAGGTTTTGCAGCACTACTCACAGAATAAGGCAGCAACCACTGGCATATGCCCAACATCTACATTCTATTTTATTTTGCTAAACTGCTTAAAGATCATTTCTGGGCTCATGGATATATTTGTAGGGTTCTCATTAAATGGAGCTCAACACTAGAATCACTAAGATATTTATGCAACAAAGTTGCCTAATATGAACAGTATTCATTTTTAAACATGGAACTCCAAGTGGTATTAAACAGCAATTTGAATTAAAATATAGTTCAGCCAGATTTATATTCATATGGTGAATGATTGCCCAGATATATTTTCACTTTTTGTCCCGGAGACAGTCTAAATGTATGAAAAGCAACTTTTTTGCAATATTCAGAAAAATTAAGTGAAACAGTAAAAAAGCAGCCCACTGTAATCTGAGTGACTTATCCTGGTGATGCTATTATATTTAAACAACTTTAATCTCCAGTATTTTTCTGATTTAAAATCCATTTTAATGAGAATAACTACACACTCCAACTAAGATGTCTATACTGTTTTTGTATTGAGATATCTAATAGTAGTATTTATATAGATTCTAGAGGATCCAACAATTGTTCCCTACCTCATATGTGTTATTTCCAAAACCACTTGCTTCTAACCTGAAATATTAAAATGTTAACATTAGTGAAACTGCTTCATAGGTAGATTGTTATTAATATCATATACTTGAATATTGTCAATATGTCTATTTTTCATGTACCATATATAACACTATTTTTCTCCAATCCACCGGTCCTAATAAATATGTATGCTCATAATTAAGTTGTTAAGTGATAATGGACTTTATATATTACATATGAACAATTATAATTTGTTTGCTAACTTTCAATAGTTATCTTGTAGCAATTTAAAAAATTCATTTCCTATTGCTTGTAATATGTGTTTCTTTATTGGGAAAGTACTATACCTATCTCTAACTAAAATATGTTTATGTACCATAAATTCCCAGTCACATTATGGCAATTTTCATTTTCATGTAACATGTCATTATTTTTTAAATAAACATTTCCAATTTTTATTCATAAAATTAATCAAAACAGCAAAAATAGATGTACAGAGTCCCATATCAACAACAAAACAGGAAGGAAACAAAATATTTCAGAGAATCTTGAAAAGTTTCAAAGGAAAATACATCAGGCTAAAAAAAAAAAAACAACGTAGTTAAACAGTGGTTTCATAAGAGGTTATATTTATTCTTCCATTTTCTCAGTAAGTTCTTCCATATATTACCTTTCTCTTTTCCAACTTGCTGAGATTGGCTTTGTGGTCAAAAATTTTTTCCGATCTTTGTCCAGTTGACCCTGGTGCTAGATCACCACCTTGCTCGGGTGACTGCCCAGATGGACCGTTGTGTGGTTAGCCTGCTCACCCTGCACCCGCTCATGTAGATGACATATCTGTACACTGGGCTACCTTGTCCATTTCCTGACCTTTGAAGTATCTCGAACCACCTGGACCTCGTCACCCTTGCGGATGGGCATGCAGTGGAAGTTACAGTACTTCTGCCACAGCTCCCTAGAGAGGAGACGATGTGATCTTCAGGTGCGCTGGCAAAGGGGCATCAAAATAGCATTTGCAGTTTTTGCTGCGCTATGAGGTCATGAAGGGGTTGAACTTCATGGTGACTGTCTACCTGGCCCCGGAAGTGCTCTATTCCACCATTTTTTGACAGTCATATAGTGTTTCAAACATGACTGGCTAAATGTTTCAATCTGTGATTAATTTATTTCTAGTTTTACAAATTCCATAAGAAAGTTTTGGAGAGCACCTGTCTTTGAAAACTAAATTCCTATGTGGACATTTTCTTTGAAGATGTGAAGTTCTTCTCTGTGTCCCTCAATCCTCCATCCTCAATGGCTCATGTTATGTCCTTGAGTCTTTATTTGAAGATGTGAAGCTCCTTGTCTCCATATCCCTCCGTTCTGCCTCTCTGTCCAGGAGCTTTGCCATTCATCACACTGCCTGGCACAACCCCACCTTGAATAAGTTTCACTGCCTGCTGTCTTAGCCTCTTTATCGGCACTTCTGAGCTCTAATGGAGAAAATCATACTACTGTTCAGATTGATCCCAATTCCAATTTATGGCTCCCACATCCACTGCTCAGCCCTACATCCCCTCCCTTGCCACTGCTACTCCATCCACTACCCGTGGTTGGCAAACTGCGGCTCACGAGCCACATGCGGCTCTTTGGCCCCTTGAGTGTGGCTCTTCCTAAGCCTTAGGAGTACCCTAATGAAGTTAATAACAATGTACCTACCATATAGTTTAAGTTTAAAAAATTTGGCTCTCAAAAGAAATTTCAATCGTTGTACTGTTGATATTTGGCTCTGTTGACTAATGAGTTTGCCGACCACTGCACTAGCCCATCATACTGAACTCCTTGAAATGCTCTGAAAGTGTCATGTTCTCTTTCTCAAGTCTTAGCACATGTGGATACCTCTGTCTAGGATGCCTGTGTCTGCCTGCTCATCCTGGCCTCTTCCCCTTCCTCCAATTTCACCAATTCTTAATTTGGAAGTTATCACCTGCAGAAAACCTTCCTGCTACACTCCCTGCCATGGGGCAGTTGACCTCCACAGCAGTTCCTCAATACCCTGTGCTTTAGCCATTTATTACTGCATCATGATTTTTCTGTTCACTTGTTTTATTTCTCCTATTAGCATCAAGACAAGGCCAGAGAAGTGCTAAGTAAACAGTTTTGAATGAACGCATAAGGAAGCCATCCATAGGTAGGCATTTGTTGTACAAGTGTTTGTACTTTATACATAATTAATTTTCAAAGAAATATAAAAGAGAAGACAAAATTTTTGTCCTCCTTAGACAAAAATAAGTACTGTATCCATTTTAAAACAGAGAACCTAAACTTGTGATCATCTGTCAGCATGTGGGGCAGACTGAGGGTATATGGAACCTGGATGTGGTTTAAGACTATTGTACTCAGGCAGGTCAGGAACTGGGGCATCTCTCGCTGCCATCAGTAATGAGGCCTCCCAACCAGTGGGGTTGACAAGAGAAATGCCAGTGGTCACAATCTACGGATGCGTGGCAGACCCTATCTACTAAATGTCCATGAGCTTAATAAAAGAGAGCATTACAATAATCTTCTGCACAAATGCATGACCATCATCTCTTGCAGGCAGCTGAAGATTAAAAATGCACTGGACAGCATCCTAATGAAATGTTACACTCATTTAATAATTACTAAAACTTTTAAATTCTTCCATTATCCATTTTCTTTCTCCATTATAAGATACAGACTACAAAGTTACTCAACTCAATTTATAAGCTAGGCATAATTTAGTGTTTTCTGCTTGAAGTAAAAAGCCTAATAGCCTTTAACAACCTTTTTTTTTTCTTTTTTCATCATTCTCTTCTGGTAACTGACCTTTCCTATCTACAGCACTCTGTGTTGTCTTTAGGTCTATTCAGAGATTAGCCTGGTGACTTCTTATGTCAGTATGAACGTGTCTCACAGTTTGTTAGTGTGTTTTTTAAAATCATGAAGTGCTATTACAACTTGGGCAAAAAAAGAAAAAATGACACCTTCCCCACCACATGCTGCAGAGATACCAAGCAACTACCCAGCCTGTCCTCATAAGCTGATGTTCTATTTTTTGCTGAATTGCCCTACTTGTCCAGCCCAACTTGTTGAGACAGAACACGTTATTACCCACCATTGTGCAGAGTTGCCAGATGAAGTGCAGGAAACCAAGTTAAATTGGAATATCAGATAAACAATGAATACATTTTAGTGTAAGTATGTCCCATGCAATTTTTGGAATGTACTTATACTAAAAGTTAATTATTGATGATCTAAAATTCAAATTCAACTGGGCAGCCTCTAATTTTATTTGCTAACTGACAACGCTAGCTGTGAAGGCTGCAGCCAGGAAGAAACCACCTCAGAAATCGCTTTCCATTTCCCAGGCAGCCACATCTCACCCACTCTCATCACTATCTCATCTCCTTACCTGAACGCACCCACCATGAAAGTTACCACTCAGTGAGGCAGCAGGAAAGACTTAGCTATCCAATCCAAGTCCAAGCCCAGCCTCCTCATTTTCTCTTGAGGGAACAGCGGTTGAGTTTGGTGGCTTAAACAGGACACACTAATGAGATAGCAGAGCTGGGGAAAGTCCCAGTGTGTCATTGTTGTTGTTAGCTGCAAGCCTTGTGTTGTAAAGGTCTTAGTTTATTTTAAAACATGTCATTCTTTGTAAGGATGCCACTAACAAAAGTTAGCTAAGCTTGGTTGGATGGGATATGGTTACAGATCCTAAGAAAGACTAAAGATCATGTCAATACCTTCCGAATTGATTTGCATGCAATATAAGCCTAAGAAAACCACTGGCTAACCCAGGAATAAAGATAAGGAGATGGAGGTGCAGCAAGAAGAAAAGGGAGTTAGCAGCTGGAGGTGTGTCTACATGTCTCTGGAGACAGAGAAGCCCCTGGAGACCCTGATGGATTCTCTCCTGAACTGAACGGGAGGTTTTATATCCCAGTAATGGGCTCTGTGTGGCACAGCTGCTACCTAAGGATGTACAGGCACATCGGAAAACAATCAACATGAAATGATACATGTACATCGGAACACATTGAACTTATTTATGCTTGAAGACAACTGCCTCTATAAGGTCAAACCCTGGGCCTGCTCTCCCCATGAACTCTCACTCTACTCCACCACAGCTAAACCATCCATCTATATGACCCATGTTATATTTTCCTAATGAGCAACGTAATTTTAATACAAGAAATCTCAAGCAGATGATTCTCAAGATCACTCTTCCTTGTCCCCTGGCTCCTGAATGATGCAGTCATCGAAGAAATCAATGGAAATAATACTTGAAGCAGAGAAAGACATCATGCATGCAGCCCAGAACCTATCTGTCCTACAAGTAGGCTGAAAACAGGCAGCTTTCCTTAGTCAGGGAGTGGGAATTTAGCAGGTAGCCATGTGCTTTGGAACAAGAAGAAACAGCAGGTTTGCACTGTGCTGGTGGCTGCAATGATGTGATAGACACAGGCACAAGGGAAAGGCAGTGTGCATAATCAGAGGGACCCAGTGACCATGTAGACTGTTCAGAGACACTCGCTTGGAATTAACCAGCCAAACATAAGGAAGATCCTGTCCACTAGTAAACATAATGGATCAAAATTCAAGAAGACAGAGAGAAGTGGATGATGGGTTAAAAGGCATAGAAACATCTAAAATGGAAACTCAGAAGCTGTCCGTAAAGATGGGCACATATGATGTGCTGGAGCCAATTACGCACCTCTCTTCCCAACGCAGTGTGCAATGACCATAGGAAAATTTATATGTGGAAATTGACAAGTGATTCCAATCACTGTTTGTTTGTTTCTCTGAAAGCCAGGTTACAAGCACAGCACTGCCCACTACCTAAAACCCAGCAGCAGAAACATAACAGGGGCAGTACAGGACCAACAAGCCCAGGATGCTTTAAAAAAATGACCCAATGCAAGAGAGGCAAACCCAGAAGAAGAAATGGAAATAAGAGCCAGCATAATTTCCCCAGATCTAGAAGGCCTACCCATCCAAACCTAATTCAGAATAGACATCTAAAAAGTTCATTTCAAATTATATTGATGCAGAAAAAAAGAGAGACTGTATGAACTTTAAATAATATTTAGAAATGAATGCTCTGCAAAAGTGTGCTTTTTTATTTTGTTTGCTTCCTGAATTTTCTTTGAAAATTCAAATCCTGTCTTTGCTGTTTCAAGAGTTTTGTTTCTAAATCTTAGTCTTGGTCACCCCAAATGAGGTTGCTGGAACTGGGATAGGGAATAGGAAAGAAATGCCAAAGGAGGCCAGAAGAATGTAAAGTTAAACTTTGCCCACTTTCAAATGGACACTAATAGTTATTTGGCCAAACAAAGCTGTACCTGGAATTTGCAAAACTGCCTTCAGAGGCTCCACAGGACACCTGCACCTGAGTGCAGGCCCCGAATGTAACAAGGAGGCCTCAGACTGCACCAGCCGGGATAGCGCCTGAATTTGCTCAAGGATATAAAAATTGCTCATTAATTTGCTTTTCCTACAACTTCAAGGCAAGGACAAATTTTAAGCAATCAGTGTCTGCATGGGCAAGCAGATAATTGCTTTTGCACTTTAGCAAAAGGTAATTGCCAAGCCTGTTGCAAAGGACAGGAAAGAAATACATTTCTTGTGTTTTCTGTACCAAAAGTTTTGCCAGTTCCTGATAAAGGATTTTAAAGACAACTGATTATAAAATTAACCTGCATGTGCAAGAGACCATTCATCTCTTTGGCCTCCATAAGAAATTATTTTATTTACTACTGAAAATATTATAGTCATTCTACAAAGGACATGAAAGAATGATGAGGATAATATTAGAAATAAGTATGTGGGGTGTGTGTGTGTGTGTGTGTGTGTTGCTGCTTATTTAACTTGGAGCTTATGTGAAAGCCTTCTGACATTTCTTTTTAAAAATTTATATTTAAATCATAATTAAAGAAAATATTAATTTTAAAGTAGGACATATATACACAGTTTCAAAGCAAAAAAAATTATCTTAGTAATCAATTAATTCAAAGCTTAACTCCTACAGATGAGAAAATTTAGCTGGTTGCTAACGGAGCTCCCAAGTCTACTCTTCTGGCTCCAAACCCAGTGTTCTTTCTAGGACTAGGGCACACTGCTTCCTTGAAAAGAAATAACCTAATACCTATGGACTGAGGTGCATAAAATATTAAAGTGTGTGATATATTTAACAATTCAGGTGGAGTGAGGGCAAAGCAAGTTAACCGAAAGCAAAACACCGTGATGCCTGGATTAGCCCAGCTCCCATCTTCAGCACCCCAAGAGGGCCGCAGCAGACAAGTCTCTGTTCTTTCCTCCTAACTTCATGCTGAGTGATTTTAACCAAGTAACCAGCATTGGTAATTGCAAGACAAGATGGTCTCTAAAGTGGCTTCTACAATAAAACACTCATTGCTCACTGCATGTCGCTTCCTTGCCGATGTGAATATTTCCCTATTCACTGACTCACCAAGTAACGGGTGTTAGAGAATCTGTATTGCGTTTGCCTGGTGCTTGTATGAAGATGTCCTACTCTCTTTTGGTGCGTGAGAGGTCTTGTTTTAACTGTATTTCTACAGGGACAACCTTGCTTTACATTTCCTGCCCTTGATATTACTTTATGTTTTCTGGAACAATGACCCTTGATGCATCACATTTTTGTGTCAATTGTTTTGACAACTAAAAGCAAAATTCAGAAAGAGGCTTCCAATATAACATCACGTGTTTTATTTCTAGTTTACACTGGCCTGTGCTTGAAAACCACTTGTGATTATAAAAATTAAATATTGACAAGGTTATGTTCAACAATGCAGGTATGGCTCTGCACTATTCCAAAGGATGCCACTCACTTCATAATGGATGGGGATGGTGCCCTCCCCTAGAATTGCCTCATGTACAGTCTGCATGGCCATGCACAGCGGCATCATCTCCTTGGGGGGCTCATTTGCCTATATTTATGGAGTATGAGAGGCAATCTCATGTGTTTTGCACTCTCCAGCAACTACTTACTCTTTTGCCCCATTTTGCAAATTCTCCCCCTGAGTCTCAATTACACAGACTCCATGAATAACAAACCACAACTTCTTGACCTGTGAATAACAGGGAAAACTTTCAGCTCAAGACTAGGAAAAGTAGTGATCTAAGTAGGAAGATACAGGTTCAAATCCCCATCCAAGAACCTGAACAAGTTACTTATGGATTCCACCTTATGTTCTTCAGCTGTAATGTGAAAGTCAGAGAACATGACTTATCTCACTGAGTTACTGCAGTGAGGTCATGAAATTGAAATTATCCAGCACAAGCCTGCCATCTTCTAGGGGGGCAGGGGCTTCCACAGGGATGAGAGAACCCTGAAGATTTAGACCAGTTGTTGACTTATGGACCACTATTCACTCATTTGTGTTTACCTAAGGGACCCAGGCAGAGCAAGCTGCCTACTCATGGAGAAATCAATGTCAAAACTTTAGGAGATTTGGGGGGAAAATGTATAAATAAATCACAATAAGAGAAATATAAATTAATAATAGACACCTGCAATTAACCTCACTTGGAATCAAGGGAATGCAAATGTAAACATCAGTGGAAAAATATTTCCCACCTATCAAATTAACAAAGATGAAAAAAAAAAGCATATGATGTTGGAGAAGTTGAAATGAGATTCCATCCCACACCATTAGCAGGACTACAAATTGGCATCATTTTTTAGTAAAGCAATGTGGCAGCAGGACACTGGACTATTAAAAAGTTAGTGATCTTTGACTTAGAAATTGCACTTATAAGAATAATCCTAAAGAAATAAATCAAAGATGTACAGAAAAAAAGATATGCATGGGGATATAAATACTTGGGGGGAAATTGGCAAAAAAAAAAGAATCTATATGTCAATAAAGTTATGGAATCATCCACCCAATAGAATATGCAGAAATGAAATAATTTTTCAGCTGAATTTTTTTGGGGGGGGCTTCAAACAACAAAATTTTTTTTTTATCTTTCAGTTCCAGAGGTCAGAAGTCTGGCATGAGACTCTGAGCTAAAACCATGGAATCATCAGGGCTGCCTTGCTTCTGGAGGCTTTAGGGGAAATTTAGTTTCTTTGTTCTTTTCAGGTAGAGGCTGATTGCTTTCCTTGATTCATAGACCCACCCCCAATATTCAAAGTCCAAAGCATAACACCTTCAAGTTTCTCTGACCCTGACTTCCTTTTCTATCATCCTCTTTCACTTTATTTATTTTAAAAACTTTTATTGTTGAAAGTATTCGATATGTCCCCTTATTACCCCCATTGACCTCTTTTAGCCTGTCCCCTCACCTTTCACCCCACCCCCTCTCCCAGGCCTTCACCACCCTATTGTCTGTGTCCAGGGGTTATGCATATATGCATACAAGTTCTTTTGTTTATCTCTTCCCTCCCACCTACCTTCCCCCACCTTCACAATGGCAAGCAAATGCACCCTATATAGTTTTAAGTGAGGTAGGCTTACAATTTAAATAGTCACTATTAAGTGTACTTTGTAAAAGATAACTATAATTTACAACAGTATAGAGCAGTAAAGCCATAACTGGGCTATTTTTACTAAGTTCAAAAATAAATAAAATTAAACTATGGTCATTACCTTTGGGGTCTAGAAAAGGGGTAGTAGTTAGAAGGGCCTTCTGGGATGTTTTATTTCTTTCATTTGGGTGGTTATTACCTGACTGGGTTCCCTTTATGATAATTCATTGAACATCCTTGCAGCTTACTTCATTTTTCTGTTTGTGTGCTATATTTCAATAAAATTAATACATATATGATTTGTTAAACTATAAAGAAAAGCAAGTGAATGTGTCATACAATTCATAATACTGGTTAGGAAGATGCAATCCTTATAGAGGTATGTAGAGTTCGTCAAGTGTATTCATAAATAGCTCTACTTCTTAAATTGTGTGGAAGATACATGGCTATTCTCTTTAACAAACACAAACAGAATTTTAACTGCTATATTTGTATATTTTTGAGTAAAAATAAATTTTTAAAAACTTTCCTTAAGAAAGAAAAGGTATATAAAGCTTTATTAAGTCTATTTATGTAACTCAGACCTGTGCATTTGTGTGTGTGAAAGTGGCAGACAAGAGGGACAATGTATTTATTTTTTTATCTATCTATTCATAGTAAAAAGCCTGCAAATTTATACACTAAATGTTTAGTCTTTCTCTTTAGAATACAAGCAAACATCAATTTGTCGGTTCACTTATTTATATATTCATGAGTTGATTCTCCTATGTGCCCTGACCCTGGATAGACAGCAACCTTCGCTTATTGGGAGGATGCTCTAACCAGCTGAGCTAATCGGCCAGGGCCCACAATAATATTGCTTTTAGAATCTGAAAGGAAAAATAAAAATTTGTTTTAGAATTAAAAAAAAAAATCAGGCGCCAAGACAGAATAGTCAGAGGACTGCTAGTGATGGAGCGGCTAGGGGTGGGGCCTCACGCGAAGGGGCGGAGCTTGGAATGCGACCTTTGGAACCTGGGCGCCCCCACCCCTCCCAGCACGCAGACCTGTGGCCGCGGATTGGGACGTTTGGACCCGCGAGTGGGCAGATGCTCAGCTGGGAGGAGTCCCGAACCCCCGGGGTCCCCGCCGGCTGAGCCACAGCTGCGGAGGTAGGAGGAGATTCAGTTCAAACTTTTCATCTTCACTGAGTGGGTAGTGGACTGAGCTTCGGGGAAAGCTCCAGTGAACTGGGGTAAACAGAGGCTCCTTTCTTCCTTCCCACGTGAGGAACCAGGAACGTCGCTTCTAGAGAAGCCTAATCCGCAGTCAGATACCGTTTCCTGCAGGCAGTTACAAGAGACGGGATTCCGAGTGGCCACCTCTCCCCACATGGGCACACCTCACCCCATTCCCACTTGAAGGAGACAGGGAAGGTCAAGGTTCTATTTGGTTCCAAGTAACAGATTTTTGTTTTTGTTTTGTTTTAACCTAACGTTTATTCCTTAATAACATGTATCATTTGAGGACATCTACCTCTGGTCAAGTGAACGATGATGACTATTTCCGAGTCTAGATTTTTGTTTAATTTAATCTTTGTGAAATGGGCCGTTGTCCCCGTGTGGACTGTAGATATTGAATTATCACTAAGTAGGGTAGAGGGACCATCTGAGCTCTCCTCTAGTACACAGACCTATCTTCAACTGCGTGTGTTCAAACACCAAGCCTGCAGAAAATGTGTTCCCTCAGATGTTTGATGTAAGAGTGAGTGAGCGAACGAATGAATGGATGTCTTTCACAATGAGCCTGCCATTCAAAGGTGGTTCGGCATGAGCACCGAAAAATAGCTGTCAGGCTTGTTTAAAATTTCACATTCCTTGTCCATAAATATTTATAGGTAGCAGTAAAAGTCCCAGTTTTTGGAACACCAGCAAAGTGTTTAAATTTTAGTAGGCACTAGTTTGAAATACTGCAGATGAAGACAAGCAACTGGGAATCTTTTTATTTTCCCCACATCTGTGCTTCATACTTAGAAATTTCTGTCTTATCATAAAGAGGTTGGTGCTCAACATTTATATCAGAAACAGAAGTTCCGGAGGATGAGGACCAGAAATCAGGATTTTATAAAGATTCCCAGGTGATTCTCATGTGCAGCCAAGATTGAGAACCACTGATTTAGAAACATCAATGATGAGAGAATCATTGATTGACTGCCTCCTGTATGCCCTCTTCTGGGGATTGAGCCTGCAACCCAGGCAAGTGCCCTGACTAGGAATTGAACCCTGACCTCCTGGTTCATAGGTCAAAGCTCAACCACTGAGCAATACTGGCCAGGTTGTACGTGCTTACTTTTAAATATTGCAGGCTGGATGGACTGTTTTCCTCCAAATGGAAAAATAATTTCAATTAGGACCCAATAATAATATTTCGCAGGGTTCTTTTTCTTCATGTATGACAAGAGCTCAACAATATTTGTAGAAGGAAAGGTAAATAAAGGAAGAAGATAAAAGGAACACACTGGAAGCAAGAGATGGGCTGGAATCTTTCCAACTGCCTAACTCTGCACACAGCCTGCAGTTTCTTCATTGTCTTAATGTGAGCAAGGAATGAAATATTGATTCTGATATGGAAGAAAGAGAATCAACTGGAGGCAACGCTGTGATGTAGAGTATTTCAGAGAAGCTTAAAATAATTTTTAGGCCCTTTTTTAAGTTCATAGAACCAATCTAAACTGGTGAGTCATCATGATGTGCAACACAAGTACATAATCAAGATAGAACTGAGATTTCTTTGTTTCCAATGTGGACTTTTCATTGAAGTACCTATTCAATCTGTTACTCATCAGTGTTATTACAACCAAATGAGAAATAATTTTAAAAGCCATTCAGGAATATACCTTTTTTAAAAAAATTTTGCCACCATGCAGAATGAAAAATAACTACTTAGAAACTGCCCTAAATTCAAAGTTATTCATCTCCTAAGTAGTGAAACTAACACATTGGAAATTGATTACAACTTAAAACAACAAATGAACATGAATCATAATCATGAGCTAAAGAACCTTAAAATGATCACCGGGCATCAGTGCACCAGTTTATTCCTTACTGCAAGAGAAAATTTTCTAATTAAGACACATAATGACTAGAAGCCACATTTCTCTATTTCACTGCTATGTCTTCCTTTTTTTTCTTTTATGTGATACATCAGTTGAAAATAGCTGAGCAGGTACCCCAACAATGGTAGTCTATAGTAACAAAAGCCATAACAAACACCATATGATCAAGGGTTTTTAAATCTTTTTACAACAGGGAGCCCAAAATATTATCTCTCAACTAGGTAAAATATATTGAGTCATCTTTCTGGAAAGTAACATTCAAGTTGTAACATTTTGCACCCATGAAGAGCCTTGTTGAATTTTTCTTGGGGATGTTAATAAAATAAAATATTATAGCAGTCTAGCTTAAAGATCACTGAAGAGGAAGCTATAACTTATCATAGCTCTGGCTAAATTTCAAAATATACATGATGAATGAGCATGAGCCAGGTATCCAAAAGAAAGAGCGTTTTTCTAATTGTCTAATTTTTAAAAATCGCTGCGCACTAACAGCCATAATAAAAATGACAATAACAATAGTATAATAATTAACATTTATCGAGCACTTACTGTTACTAAGCAACCTTCTATTACTCTTCTCAACGACATGAGGCAGATATTATCATTAACCACATTTTGTAAATGAGGAAACTGAGAACCCAATGGCCATGAATGTTATCAATATAATTCCACATTCTCTATATGATGGGAAAACTTGTAAAATAAGTGTAATGGCAAAGGTTCAGCTTTACCTCCGTACAGTATTTTAGAAAGCCTTAAGGGTTGTAAATGTGTTTATACATTAAATGATGTGATACACATCTGTGTACACCTATGTATCTCTATTATGAACTGTTCAGGATTCAGGTATTTGAACCACTAATAGTTCATACATTTTAAGAACTTTAAAGGTAGATGAACTGAATTGACAAAGGATAAGTGTTAGAATGTGTCCTTGTAACATAAATGAGTTCAATCTGAAGCTGATGTCACATTGCAATCTAGAATTGCATGACAAGTGGAAAACTGATGTGGCTTTAAGTAGATCATTTAAAATGAAATGTTTTGGGAAGACTAATATTATAATCACTGAATAGAAAGAGAAATAACTTATAGAAATCAAAGCTCTTAATTTCGGTTCTTTCTCGTGGATGAATTAGTGGTCCTATCTGGGTATTTATTTAAATAAATTAGCTAAATTAAGTCATAATAAATAAATGATAAAACTAATAATTAAATTACTAATAAGTTAAATCTTAATAAATAAATAACATATATTAAAGTTAAGAAGATTTATTTATTAAGATTTACTTAAATAAGTTGCATGTGTGTCTTTCAAGAGTGAAAGAGAATCAAAATTTAAAAGTAAGATTAAATGCCCTTCAACAGAGGATGGGAATTGTATATAACTCTGTTTGAGCTGGGTTTTTTAACTGTGTTTGAAAATATAGACGTGAAAATATCGGTCTTGCTTTTCTTCAGGCACCTTTAGTTTTTCCTTAATGAGATGATAGCTCCGCGTGTTAGTTTAGCTTAAAAACTATTGGCACTCAATCTGGGCCTGTATTTCTCCAGGTTGTTTGTGTTCATCTGATTGCACGTGCATGAATGCTTCAGCGCTCTCCCACCAGTTATCACTTACACTCCTGCTAGCCAGCATAATTCAAGTGGAAGAATTGAATGCTGTCCTTAAAGATCACCTAAGTTACAACTTGAGAAGACACTGTATTGTCAACCCCTTCAAAAAAAAAAAGTGTGCTATTAACTTCTTAGAATTCAGATCAATTTTGTTAACTTGAAGGCGTAAGGAGCAAAACCATGACTTAATAACTCCTTCACATTCCTCCTGACAAGCATTTGGAAACGTAAGTTTAAGTTACAGAAAGAAAGCATTGTCACCATTCTGTTGTTTATCTATGAGATTCAAGGGTGGGTGGGGGATGTGGAGACATGTTGGCCAGTGGGTACAAACCTCCAGTTATAAGATTAATAAGTTCTGGGAATAATGTCCAGGGAGGTGATTATAGTTAACAATACTGTACTATGTACTGGGAAGTTGCTAAGAGTAGATCTTAAATGTTCTTATCACCAAAAAAGAAATGATAATTATGGGAGGCAATGGAGATGTTAACTAACTCCACTGTGGTAATCATTTTGCAATATATGTGTATCAATAAAGCTGGGGAAAATAAAGGATTGCAATAGTACCATGGCCTCCACAGTCACCTCTCAGCCTAACATATCTAGTCTCTACTTTGGGCCATTATCTTCTCATGCAGTTGCCATTTCTTCCCATTTTTCTCCCAGGGATTCAACCTTCTGTGGGCCTTCATGTTACTCTATTTATGTAGAATCTGTCCAGCTAGTACCCACACTAAATCGATCACCTGACCTTGTTCTTATTTACTAACAGCAGGTGACTACCTCTGTTTTCCACTTATATCTCCATCTCCCTAATTCTCAATAGCTTTTGGCCTTCCAGATCTTTCATATCTGCAATAAGCTCTCAAAAACAATGGAATGCAGTTGGGGTTTTAAGGAAAGGGAGGTGTCACCCTTAAATTAAATAATAATTTATGTATTTGTCTATTTTTTGGACTGTTTATTTTGTTCAAGTGGTTTAATGGCTTATTCTTGCATTAAAACCACACTGACTTAATTATTATAGCTTTATAATAATTCTCACAATCTGGCTGTTAAGGCTGTTTTAAGCCCTCCAGCCCTTGTTGTTCTTTCAAAGTTTTAACGTGGCTATTCTTAGCGCTCTGTATTTCTATATAGGATGAGAAATTTGTTGTTTGACTTATGAGGTAGCCATGGTCAATTTTTGTAAAGGTTTCAGGTATACTTGAAAAAGAACATATATTCTGATGTTGTTTGGTGCAGGATTCTACATATATCAACTAGGTCAATTTTATCATCTGTGTTGCTCAGATCTTCTGTCTTTAAAAGGTTTTTATTTATTCCTTTTCTTTTTTTAAAATCCATTATTGAGCCTGGCTGGTGTGGTTCAGTGGTTAAGCAACAACAATGAACCAGGAGGTCACTATTTGATTCCCAGCGGGGCACATGCCCAGGTTGGGGGCTCCATCCCCAGTGTGGGGTGTGCATGAGGCAGCCAATCAATGATTCTCTCTCATCATTCATATTTATCTCTCTCTCTCTCCCTCTCCCTATCCCTTCCTCTCTGAAGTCAATAAAAAAAATACATTTTAAAAAGTCAGTTATTTGAGAGAGATAACTTAAAATTATCAATGAGGATTAGAAATTTGTCTCTTTTTTTGGAGAAATGTAGTTTTTGTTTTATGCATTTTAAAGCCATCTTATTGAGCCATCTTATTGATGCAATTGTGCTGTCATTTCCTTGTATAGATCCCTTTTGTTATAAAATACCATTTTGTATCAGTTCAGGTACAGTCAGAAAACAGAAACTAGATTAAACAGATTAGTACAAAAAATAGTTAACCGGATTGAAAAGTGGCTAACTACTAAAAGGAGTAGAAAGAGAACCCCAAGGATTATAGACATAGAACGTGCTGCAAGCAAATTACCCCTATTAGGACTGAAAGTGAACAAAGAAGGAACCGGAACCTTAGAGGAGGTTCTACAAAGCTAAAATTCACACCTGGCTGTCCCTGGAAATCGTGACTATGATGGTATTCACTCGCCTAAGAACTGGGAGAGCAGCGAAGCTGTATTGATAAAAGAAACTTGCCAACGGACACCTCCATTGAGCATGAGGCCGCCCACCAGAGTTCAGTGCTGCTTGGACCCCTGCAAACACATCCGCTTGCTACTGGCCCACACAGAACACCAGAAGGAAAAGTCACTTCTTGCCCTCCCAGCCTAGCAGTTTTTCTCCAGTGCCCTCTACTGGCAGGGTCCTCCAGCCAGCTGGAGGAAATGTGGTCTGCAGGATTCCATTCCAGTGTACAGGATGAGGGCTACTTTCCAAGCTGAGAGACAATACATAACTAGCACACATTCTTCATGTCTAGTGAGGCTTCTTGCCATTAACTCTACTTTGATAAGAGTAGAGCTCTCCGATTCTCATGGTTGATGTTTGCATGCTGTTTCTTTCTGCATGGTTTTATTTTCAACCTTTCTTAGTCCTTATATTGAAGATGTATCTCTCGTAGGCAGAATATAGTTGGGGTTTGTATTTTATTTTTAATGCCATAATCTTAGATTCTTAATTGAAATATTAGTACTTTTAAATCTAAAGTACTTATTGATCATTTTGGTTTATATCTACCATAAAGCTACCTGTTGTTTTTTTTAATTTAATCCTTTTTCATTTCTTGCTTTTCCTTGGATTATTCAAACTACTTCATTTTCCCCTATATTAATTTGTTAGTTATATATTCTTTTATTCTCCTTCAAGTTTTACCCTAGAAATTACAACATGAATTCTTAATTTATTACAGCCCGATACAAATGATTGTTTTTACCAAATTACTAATAATTTTAGAAGATTAGAATACTTTAACTCCATTTACCCTCTCTCATCTTTTATATTGTTGTTGCCATTCTTTTTAATTCTACATACATTTTAAGCTTGGTAGAGACACTTCTATTATTGTTTATGCAGTCAAATGACAGTCAGTCAGTATTTATTTTTAGATGTGTAGTCTCACATATTTACTTTTACTATTACTTTTCATTCCTAACTGCAGTTCTTTCTTGCTTTTGTTTCATTTTCACTCTTTGCTTCTTCTGGGGCTTCAACTCTACTTCTGTTAAACCCTTTCATTGTTCCTCATTCTCTAACGTTCTTTTTTTTTCTGTGTATTCTATTATTTTACTTCTCTACTTAAATTCAGATACTTTCTACCAACTTTCTTAAGTTTACTAATCCTATTTTATGCTACATCTATATCTGTTGCTAAATCCATCTAATGAGTTAATTTCAGATACTATGTACCTCAGTTCTAGAACCCTCATTTGATTCTTTTTTACAAACTCTAATACTCTGGTAAAATTATTTATCTTTATCATCTCTCCCTCTTTTTGTCTTGATTATATCAGAATTATTTTAAATACTAGAGGCCTGGTGCACAAAAATGTGTGCACTCAGGGGGTGGGGAGTCCCTCAGCCTGGCCTGTGCCCACTCACTGTCTGGGACCCCTTGGAGGATTGGGCCTAAGCTGGCAGTCAGACATCCCTCTGGCAGCCCAGGAACCCTCAGGGGATGTCCACTTGCCAGCAGGGAGCAGGCCTAAGCTGCAGACGGACATCCTTAGCACTGCTGAGGAGGCAGGAGAGGCTCCCACCACCACTGCTGTACTGGCAGCCATCAGCCTGGCTTGTGGATGAGCAGAGCTCCCCCTGTGGAGCACACTGACCACCAGGGGCAGACACTCAATGCAGGAGCTGCCCCCTGGTGGTCAGTGTGTGTCATAGTGACCAGTCATTCCAGACATTCTGCTGTTAGGGTCAATT
>NW_005871211.1:2990097-3003176 GCF_000147115.1 Myotis lucifugus | reverse complement strand
GCCCCACAGTGTTTTTCTCTTGAATACCAATTCGTTGCTGTTGCCCCCCCCTGAAGCTGGAGAGCAAATAGTTCCCTGTGGCTGTCAGCCGTGAGCCAGTACAAGGCCCGCGTTATTCTTCTGCTCCTACTCGGTGATGGAGATGTGCACCAAGGGTCTGGGTGCACAGACAGGTGTCCTCAGGGTGAGTGTGTCTGTGCCCAGGCCTGCTTGTGCCCTACTGTCCTCATCCCTTTTTAGGAAGTGCCCAAACCAGGGATTTCTAGGTTGGCTCTTAACCGGGCCATTGGAATCTAAAAAAAAGACTCCCAACACAGCTCCAAGCAGTTGGGGAAACAGAGAAAACCCTTACCAGGCACCAAGTCATGCTGGCTCTATGTCCCTTCTTCCCGGCACCCACCCTGCTGGGAGCTATTCACTCACTCCCCACCACACCTCTGTAGTAAGTAGTTGCTCCCTTCATCCACACACCCATGTGGCAGGATATGAGTATGGGGTGGGCAGGCGTGTGGGGCTGGCTTAGGCAGGTACATGGTGGGGGGTGTGGGGGAGCATGCGGAGGGGGCAGGTCTGACACTAGCACTGGGGGCATCTTGGAAGTGTCAGGGTCCCTGAGGACCTGGGACAGGATCTGGGAGAGCTCTGTGGAGCTATGACCAGATGAACTGAAGGACTGGCTGGTGTGGATGTGGAGCAGATGGGTAGCCTCTAGCAATTCCATACTTAGAATTCTGTAGAATGAGACCGCAGCGGAGGAGGTGGGGTGTATGTTCAGGTCACACATGGGTCCCCTCAGGAGCTTCCTAAAGGAGTGTTCAGGGCCTGTCTTACCCTGCTCCTTCCCACAGATGAAGGGGGTCAACCTGTCGTGTGTGCGCACATGCATGGTGGTCGCTGAGGAGCGACCTCGGATCGCGCTGACACAGTCCTTCTCCAAGCTGTTCAAGGACCTGGGCCTGCCTGCACGTGCCGTGAGCACCACGTTCGGGTGCAGGGTCAATGTGGCCATCTGCCTCCAGGTAAGGTGGCTGGGCCGGGCACCCAAGACAGACAGTTTTTTAATCGTCGCTGTTCCTTGTTGTGCCGGCTACATCCATTTCTCATTCTCTGAGCCTTTAATGTTTCATTTCCAGTTTATCTTGGAAAGCTATGAGGGTTCTATTTTTAAAAGATATTCTCTTCACAAACAAGGCTTATTTGGAAAAAAATATTATTTTGAACAGTGACTATTTCTTATCTGGAAGAATCTCACTAAGTTGGATAAAATATGCATTTAATTTTTTAAAACAACAATACTGTTTTAAGACATCTAGTAATTTTAAATTGAAACATTATTGTGATCATTTGTATTACCTGTAATTCATATTTGAGACATTAAGGTATTTTACTTAAGGTATTTACATGAAGTTTCAGAAATTGAACAGCTAACTGCAGTGCTGTTTACTGCTTCTTCAGGTGACTCTGGTTATTTTCCAGATTTTGTACTAGTATCTCAATTTCACTCTTTCTAAATATATATGAAATGCCTGCATAGAAAAGACTTGTTAGATGGAAAGGCAGCATCAGAACCAGAGCAGGGCTCCGGGAGAGCTGTTTCTTGTTTCTGGAGCCTTGGCTCAGCTGGGCCCTCATCTCAGAGCACTCCTGTCATGGGCCAGCTGTGGACCATCATCCTTTCCCCCTTATGCTGATGTCCTCTCAACCGTGAGAAGACTCTGCTACCACTCCAAGCCTCAGACCCTTGCCATGTGGCAGGAGGAAGTGGGCTGGGTGCCCTCCTCATACCCCTCCTGTTGTAGAAAGTAGGACTGAGCGTCAGGCTCTTGGTGTGTAGTCAGCAGCTGTAAATGAAGGCATGTCCTCCTTACTCGATATTTGAAGGTTATCTCCTCTATCTGTTGGCATGTGGGATGCCATGTGTGATTGCAGAAGTCTTAATGAGATAATCACATTTGCTCTTTGAGATGCAGTGACGCATTTTGCTGTCTCTTATCGTGTGTTTCTCACGTGGCCTGTTGCTTTCTGTTTGTCTCCTGTGGCCGTCTCCTCCTGTCTCACTCTGCTGGCCTCCTTTGCCTCTGTCAGCCCAACAGGCTGGGAAAGCTGGCTGAGCAGGTACGACCTTGACCTCGAGGTACCTCTGTGCTTCCCCCATGAGTTCCTGTGGCCTTCTCCTCAACTTCAGACAGATACGTGTTTCTTTTGCTGTCTGACTTTGCTCACACTGAATATTATTTTACATATTATAAAAATGCCTCTGTAATAAAATTTAAGCAAAACTGTTTTTTAAAAAATTTAACATTCATAGCATTGCCTCTGGATAGACGGGCTGTTGAATCTCAATGAAGCAGTTTTCGTTACGTTGTCTGGGATCTTCAGAGAGTGATGTTGAGCAGAGTGTCCATTTAACTTGATGTTCCTTATCTAATAAAACAGAAAATAACATCCTTCAGTCAGGGTCCAAGTGTCAGAAGTGAGGAAAGGGAGAACAGCACTCTGTTGACCCTGATTGAGCCTCTGCTGTGCTCAGCCCTCAGTAGAATTAGGTCGGCTGGAGAGAGGCCAAGCCTGACCGATAGCTGGATGCAAATGCCCTCAAATCCTGTGATGGTGCTTTCACCATAACGTAGAGACCAGCTGTGAGAACTGAAATGTAAAATTGTACAGTTTGGCATGTTCATTCAGTGTCACTAGTGTTTCACTCGATGTTATCAAGCCATGTAATGTTTGGATGGAAGGCATCAGTGTCCCTGGGCAGGCTCTCTGCTGGAGCAGAGATGCTGCCTTCCGGCGGCAGCGGGAGGAGCTGTTAGGTGGCTGTGCCGTGTAGATGCAGACGTGCTGCTCTTCTTCCAGGGCACGGCTGGCCCGGACCCCACAACGGTCTACGTGGACATGAAGGCGCTGCGCCACGACAGGTAACGCCACTGGTGAAGTTGTGCAGCTGGGTCTGCCCTGACTGGGCCCTCCTGGCACCTGGACTAGCAGGTGGCTGGCTAAGCTCCACTGGGGAAACCTGGGTTTCCCTCTGCATCACTGTGTCCTCGAGACTCAGTCCATGTCCCTTTATCTGTTGTTCCTGTGATCGGGAAGGTGATAGGAGTGACCTAACATTTGCATTTAGCTTTTTATGGGGTTGAGGACAAGTAAAGCAACTAATGGCAAGGACTTTTTACCACAATACCATTTTAAGACAGGACTTAGTTTTTACATCAATAAACGTGTGCTGGGGGTCTGGGTCCCTCTCAGCTTTGAAGCTCTGATCCTGGTCTGAGCCCTCAAATGTGACCACGCTGCAGTTCAAGGTAGACAGATTACTGTGGACAGGGCAGCTGGTTGGGGACGGCCCCCAAAAAACTTAGAACAAGCTTCTGCCCTGAGCTGTGCCAGGTGAGCCAGGCAAGTCGAAGGCACCTGAAGTCACTGTTCCAAGGTTACAGTAGGTCATTGTCAACAGACTGACTGTCATAGTGATAATTTCTGATGATCTTATGAGTTGCCTTTTTAGAGGTCATTACCTATATAGTAAATTTTATTCTGAAAATTTTCCCTTGTTAATTTTTAGGGTACGTTTGGTAGAACGGGGTTCTCCGCACAGTCTGCCATTGACGGAGTCTGGAAAGGTAGTGGAAACTGCACTTCTCCTGATGAACACAGATGGCTGTGGTCAGGCTGGGCTGGGCTAACGCAGGAGGCCTCCTCCTCCCTGCAAACACACACAAGGACTAGGTTAAGTCTTAGTTCAACACACATCGAAAGCACAAAGCCAAGAAAGGAGGACTGCAAGTGCAGAAACACAGAAGGAACTCCCATTGCTGGGGCTCGAGGCCGTAGGGCCCCTTGGCTCAGGGCCCAGTGTCTTCACAGTCTTGGAGCAAGGGCCAGCACAGCTACCCAACTCAGGCCCTGGCCCAGGTGACAGCCAGGAAGTGGTTCCCTCCAGGGCCTTGGGTAGTGGGTGGAGTCCTAGACCCATCTTGCAATTTTCCATTGAAGCCAATCCAGAAGACTGGGAGCCCATAGAGGGGTTGGGAGGGATGGGATGGGAGGAGTGAGGCCATCTGAGGGTGCCCAGGTTAAAAATGTGAGCACCAGGAGATGGGTCAGCAGACAGAGACCCAGGGGAATAGGCATCCTCAGAACCAGGGGAGGTTTAAAGGAAGGAAGAAAGCCCACATGGTCCGATGACGCCATGTGATGAAGATGGTGTGCCATGGCCAGCAGACAGCAGGATAGTGGGCAGGGCTGTGTGCCCAGCATGGCCAGGAACAGGAAGCTCCCAATCCATGCAGCCTACAGGGCCACCTGACTGCTTACACACTCCTGTGGCTATAGATCCCTTTGGGGAGGCAGCAAGGTGCCTGGAGAGGAGCTCGTGTGCGTGTATTAGGGAAGAGGAGGAGCAGCCACAGGGACCCAGGGCAGTGGGCTCAGCTAGTCAAACATCCTGGGAGGGAGCATCATCACAGGGAGACTAGCATAGCTACAGTCGAGCTGGGGGAAGAGGAGGAGGTGCAAAGCTGTGGAAGCACACCTGCCATGTGCCTGCCTGTCTTTAGCATCACCTGGAGGAGACCAGCTGAGAGGTGAATATGGGCAATGACCTCCCCTTTCTGAGCACATTGCTGGAGCCCACGCTCAGTGGACAGCTTTGCTTATCCTTTTTGTATGCTCAGCATATTGCCCCTGTATTATTAAGTTTCAAATGAGTTATGCCTGAGGGATTTGTGTTCTGGAAAAAGCTCTGGCTTTAGGGTTCAGGTGGGCCCCCATGGAGAGAGGTCAGAGGCTCCAGCAGCATTCAGGAAAACAGGACTGTCCCACGGGTAGTGTGTGGCAAGGATGCAACAACAGTGGGAGGAGAAGAGGGTCTGGCACTGACCGTAGGCAACAGCCTAAACTCACGCCCTTCCTGTAACTGACCCCTCATCCCTTCCCACCTGCCTGGGGGACCTCAATGTCATCATCATTTTGTACGTGAGGAAACAGGACACAGAACAGGTGACCATGCCTGGAGCAGCCACAGGGTCTGACCTGAGCCCAGTGAAGTCTCCCCAGGACCAGGTGTGGGGGTTTCCCTGATTTGAGGCACCCTGCCCTGGAATGTTTTCCATGGCTCCTGAGTATGAGCTGGTGCCTCCGTCTGTCTGAGTCGACACAGAGCAGGTGACCAGTGGTTGGACTGACTCTGAGTCATTGGCAGGAAGGGTTCTTCAAGGTTAGAGTTCCAGCCCAGAACTAGGAGGCTTGATGAAACCCATGGACAGAGTCCTTGCATGGCGGGGCTGGGGCGCAGCTGAGTGGTGGGGCTGGGTGGCCTTCTGCACTTGTGTGCCCCACGAGAGGCAGGCAGTGCTCGAGTGGCCTGTTGAAAGATCCCAAGTAGAAAAGATGCTTATATAGACCCTCTCTGCCTCTCACAACATCCAAAATAAGGTCCATTCTTAGGAACTAGGGTCATTTTGTTAAGATTCACATATATTTTTATCAATTAAAGTCTTATTTCTGTTCATATTCAAATTTGGGTTGGCTTTAAATCTGATCACTTACATGTACACATTGTGTTGTTTGGATTAGCTTCCAAGGGCTGTTGGTTTTAATGTCATTGAGTCTGGAGTCTTGTGTTGTCTTTGACATGGGCACGGTTTTCCTTCCAGATCCTCCCTGGAGTGAAAGTCATCATCGCACACACTGAGACCAAAGGGCCCCTTGGAGACTCACACCTGGGAGAGGTGAGGCTGGGGGTTGGGTTCTGGAACCTCATGCACCTCAGGAGCTGCTCCTCCACCTCTTCCCATCTGCCAAGCTATTTGGTCCTTTCCCCCCCAGGCACATTTGTGCTCCTGTACCCAGTACTTGGGTAGGATTTCTTGGATCCATGGGATGAGTTCACAGGATAAGCAACACTGAAAATGCCCTGCCTTTTTGCAGTGTTTTAAGTTTTCTTGGCGAGTGGATGTCTCATGATAATCTGTGCTCAGCTCATTCTTGTCCTCTGGGCCCCACAGATCTGGGTTAGCAGCCCCCACAATGCCACAGGCTACTACACTGTCCATGGAGAGGAAGCACTTCATGCTGACCACTTCAGTGCCCGACTGAGCTTTGGAGACACCCAGACCATTTGGGCAAGGACTGGCTACTTGGGCTTTCTTCGGAGAACGGAGCTCACTGATGCCAGTGGAGGTGAGGGGTTACGGTGACCCCGTGTCAGCACTGTTGGGGGTGAGGAGCTCTGTCCACAGCCCACAGGGTCTGCTGCTGCAGCTTGTGAGCCTGACAGGCACGTGCAGCATCTCAGGGATTCCTGCTGACTCACCACACCCCTTGCAAGGAGCTTGTATCTTTGGGTGTGGGGTAAAGGATGAGCTCTGACAGTGGTGTTCTCTGAAAATTACTATTTTTCCCTTTGTGACCGTCCTCACTGTTCTTGGACCCTCGGCCTCTGCTGAATTTGTGGGGTTGTTGGTAATGCTGTCAAGTCCTCCCCCAGCCAGAGCCCTAGGCAGAGCCACCTGCATGTTTCACCAGCTGTGGGTAGCACCCTCCCCACACACGACCCGTCATAACTGCAAAGTCCTTAGGCCCCAGCAGGCCAGCCAAATCAAGTCAGAACTTTTGGTAGCCCCTGTAGATGCTGTTTTGTTTCCAGAAATAGTAAATATTATTTTTAAATATATATTCACACATTGACGTAATTCTTTGGAATCAAGGGCATGGACAGCACCTTTATCAGGCTCTGCTGCACGCCTCACCCATTTGGAAGCTTGGTTTTCAAGTGATGTTGGAATAGTGAGCTCCCTGTTCCAGAGAGCCCAACTCAGGTTGACACAGATGTGTGGAGGCCCAGATTGCACTGTGCCTTTCTGAGGTGTGCAAACTGTGCCCTTCATAGAGCGACATGACGCACTCTATGTGGTTGGGTCTCTGGATGAAACACTGGAGCTGAGAGGCATGCGGTACCACCCCATCGACATCGAGACATCTGTGATCCGAGCACACAGGAGCATCGCCGAGTGGTAAGAACCCAGAGGAGGGCAAGTCCCACCCAGGCCCTCATCTGGGGCAGAGCCAGGGACTGAGGGCCATCTGCCTGGTCACGTTTCCAGCAGACCCCGATTACAGGCACATGCTGGCAAAGCCTCCTCTCCCAGAGCTGGCCCTGGGCTCTCCAGACCTGCTCTAGGAAACACGCACCAGAGACCCCTTGTGCAGCCCTTTGGTTTTGCTTGGGCTTTCCTTTTTTCCTAGTCAGTTTTAAACCAAGCGTTTGACCCTGAATGAACAGGCAAAGTGTGAGTTCTCCACAGTTTTCCTGGTGTTTCTGCTTTTAATGTGAATTTTCTCATTTAAATGGTTGTGATTCATAATTTCTTCACTTTGTAGGGAGCTTGCATTGGGACAGGCTCAGCTTTCAACATCAAATAATGAATGCTTCTAATTTTTAGCAAGAACTTTCATTAGAATAGATAGTCCTAGACAGCACATTTAGCCTAGCCTTTCAGTTGTGAACGATGTTCAGCAGCAGCGCAGTGTCAATAAATATACTTGTATTTTTACTCTCCTCTGTTTGGCATCATTTCCCATGTATCTGTTGGTCCTCAGAAGCTGATGTCCATGCCATGTAATGCCATCTGTCTTCTCCCTGCAGTGCCGTGTTCACCTGGACCAACCTGCTGGTGGTGGTGGTGGAGCTGGATGGGCTGGAGCAGGACGCACTGGACCTAGTGGCCCTAGTGACAAATGTGGTGCTGGAGGAGCATCACCTGGTCGTCGGTGTGGTGGTCATTGTCGACCCAGGCGTGATCCCCATCAACTCTCGGGGTGAGAAGCAACGCATGCACTTGCGTGATGGCTTCCTGGCTGACCAGCTGGATCCAATCTATGTTGCCTACAACATGTGAGCACCTCTCACCAGCTTCAGAGTTCTGTCCAATGTGAGGCTTCCAGGGGTTGGAACCATGTGAAAGTGTTAGAACATGTGAAGACACTGCAGTGTGTCTATAGCCACCAGGACAAAGGACTGCAGTCATCATGGAATACTGCACCCCTTGCCCTACTTTTAGAGATTCGTCTCAAAGTTCCCCAAATCTTATTTGAGAAGCCACTTCCTGAATTATTTGAAGGAATATTTTAATCTTCAAGGACATTTACAAAAACATAAATGTCAGTATTTTAACAGTTAGGGTGACTGGGAAAGGAAATGAAAGGCCTGGCCATGGGTATCATGAGGAATTGCAGGTGTGCAATTTGTTCTCTACTGTATTGCAAGTTTGCACTTTTTAGACTAAAAATATAGTTCTTGATTTAAAAAATTCAATTATTTATTCCCACTTCAAATGACAAGTTTATATGTAGAATTTAAGCTAGTAAGGATTTGAGGCCCCAGTACAACTGATTCACAGGGAGGAACAGAGCCCAAAGAGGCTGATGGGAAGGGTAGCAAGACCTGCCCACTCCTCCTACCCTGGCTCTTGGGCCCCAAACCAGGCACTCTAGTTACAGGGTGCTTCCGCTCTCCCAGTTTATTGAAACAGGTGTGTCCGATTGTCTGCACACATTGTCACTAATGTTCAGTAAGTGCATTTGGGGCTGTCAAGGTAGATACTCTGTTTCGGAAAGATAAACCAGCATTTAGTTTTAAACCACTTTCCTAGGTTTGTAATTTAATGCTGTGTTTAGTTAAACACTTGTTTTCATAACGTCACAATATAAATTCTTCTCAATACATGGATGTGTACTGAGTTATTTTCATCCCAAATTAACAGATTTGGAAGCACTGATGACAGTGTCTGAGGTTTTCACATCCTCAGTGCAAGGTAAGGCTCTCAGACCTCTGGGGAGAGCCTTACCCCATGATGAAGGTGGGCCTGGTTACCCTTAACCTGGCTTTCACATTTTGAGTTGTATGCCTATTAAATTTGGCCAAACCATATTCAGTTATGACTAAACAGAGTGATATTACAGTAAAACTAAATCAAAGAGAATATAAAATCCTTTAGAAACTTATAAGAATTTAAAGTGAAGCTCAAATCTAAGACTTAGCGTATTTTTATATAGCTAATAAAGAGTATGTTATGAAGTTGTTGGGTTTTGGGGGGAACTGTGGATGGGAAAGTTTATGGATCATGCATGCTTCATAGTAACAACCAGGTTTTTCTGGAATTAGCCTGAATCAGTGCCTAACAAAGCTGTTATTAATTCTCTACCATTTAAAATTCTCCACCAAATAGGTCTGGCTAACTAGGCTAACTCTTACATTTTACTCTTATTTGGCTACCAATAGCAGGTGCATTGTAGCTCTGTTTGCCTGTTGTGGTGGACTGCAGTTAGTTATGTTCCAACATACTGGAATTGTAATATCTATTGTAATTATGTACATAATCTGTGTAACTTATTGTTTGACATACAGATAACAGATATTCCTTATAATAGAATGGCCGGCAGGGGAAAGAACTACCTAACCCTAATCTTAATGTTGTAGTTTTGTAGCAAATATTGTAAAATTTTTGTATTGAAAGGTCAGTGTCAGTAAAACAAGGTGTCTTGTAAATTAAGACTTTAAGAAGCACATTAAAATGTTTTAAGATTACTCTCTGGGAATTCTGTATATCACACTAAAATTTTTTATATCATAATGTTAATAAAAGTTATTGATTTTGTAATTCTGCATTTTGAAATGTGTGAAAAGGTTTTTTTAAATGATCCCAAATAGGATGGATTTTATTATGCATTACTTTTTTCTGAATATAAAAGCATTTATGCTTACAGCATAAAATCTACAAAGCACATTAAAGTGTAAAGAAGAAAATCTATAATCCTACCTCTGAGTAATATAGCAGCATTAGTATTTGACGTAAATCCTTTTGGGGATTTTTTTCCTTTTAAAATATTTTACAAAATTAGAATCATATACTTTTATAATCAGCTTTTGTACTTAATAAATTACAGACTTTTTAATGTTACATATATTCTTCTACATGTTTTAATGACTGTACAGGTGTGTCATGACTAAAGGTAGCTTTTGCTCAATTGCTGTTGTCCATCATAGTTCTTTCAACAGTGCTGCAGTGAACCTCCTCCCAGATGTGTGTGTGCACATCTGCAGTTACAATTCCTGCCTCAGGCTTCCTTCCCATAGGTGGAGTGGGGGTAAGAGTTCATGCCAGGCTTGAAGCTCTGGGTGCTCACTGCCCCGGTTTCCTGCATCCAGCTCTGTCTTTCAGAGTTTAATGAGGGAACCTATTTACATGAGTCTGTGAAATGTTTAGGAAGGACCTTGTGGAGTTTTCCAAGGGCAGTGCAAAGTGAGAAACTGAGAGCTTATTACTAATTCTAAGTGCCAATTAAGTATAGGGTGCCTTGTTCCCCAGACTCTCTAAGTCACTGAAAAGGCCAAATGAATGATCATTACAGATACTGCTTAAAAGCAGAAGTTGAAAAAGGACAATGAGGGACCAGATGAAGCTTTGAGGGGAGATGCATTGCCATTCCCAGCAACAGTAAGCTGGGCTTCCAGGTGGGTACACCCAGATGCTGCCATAGGCTGCAGATGGAGAGCAGGAGAATGAAGGCCCCCTATCAGCTGTTGTTGCATGCTGACAGAGTGCAGCACAAGTTCAAAGATGAACAGTGTTTAGCACTTACTTTACATTAAAAAGTAGGGAAAGATCAGCTTCTGGCATGACAGCCCGAGAAGCTCTGTGAACATGCTATTCAGAATAACAGGTGAAAATCACTGTTAAAAAACCAACCACTTAAGGCCTTTGGAAATGGTCCTAAGGGCATACAGCAAATGAAAAACATCTTTGCATGAAAGTTCAGTAAGAAAACCAAGAATCTGTTATCTGAACCAAGACTGATCTTGGGAGATCTCTTCCATCCAACCTCCACTCATGGAATGCAGCCTCTACCTTGGATGAAGTGTCACCGAATACAGGGGCTCTGACTGACCTTGTCCAGCTCATAAGTTGGTGGTGCCATGCCAGGAGATGCAGACTGAGAAGACCTCTGGCTACTGCCCCCCACTCCACTTTAGGAGTGTTCAGCTCCTAAAGCAGGGGTGTCACTCAGAGGTGCCTGGGTCTAGCAAGAGAGAAACAACTTATCACTTGCAAGGGAACTCCAGTAAATCGACAGCTGAATTCTTACCAGCAATAATGGAAGCCAGAAGGCAGGGGGATAACATACTCAAAGAACTCAAAGAAAAAAAAACACCTCAACTAAGACTTGTATATCCAGCAAAGCTATCTTTCAAAAGTGGAGGCATAATACATTCTCAGGTAAAAAGATTGGATTTGACCTACATTATCAGAAATACTAAAGTTCTTCAGGCTGAAAGCAAGTGATTTCAGATGGTAATTTCAATTCACATGAAAAAAAACAGTACTGGTAAAAAGGTAATTATAAGACTATATAAATTGTGATGTCCCTGCTCAGGGGTCCTCAAGATGGTGAGGTCTTCTTCCCTATCCAATGCCTTGCACAAAGTCTAATCAAGTGAGAGGGTGGGCACAATTCCTCTGTAAGGACCATATAGGCCAGTGGTCGGCAAACTGCAGCTCGCGAGCCACATGCGGCTCTTTGGCCCTTTGAGTATGGCCACGAAGTTTCAATCGCACTGTATGTGCGAGCCCGCACATGGTATTTTGTGGAAGAGCCACACTCAAGGGGCCGCAGTTTGCCGACCACTGATATAGGCAGACAGTTCTGCCTTACCAACCCAATGCTTCCTAACTTCCTGAGGATGAGAATAACCTGAGTTCTTGTTAAAACAGTCACCAGCCAGACACGGCCCCATCCCAGATCTGGGAGACCTGTCACTTGGGATATTTAACAGGCCCCCAGTAGAGTTTTGTGTGGAAGGAGCTGTGGGGCCCATGTGACTCAGGATTTCCTCCCCAGTGTCTATCCCCAACCCCTCAGAGGGGAAAATTTCAGGGGCAGTCTTCACTGTGTGAAAGGTTTCCAGGGACTGCATGTTCAATGTGGGGGTTGGGGTGAGGGGGTCATCAAGAGAGCCTGGGGGCACTGGGCTTTGTTCTTGAGGTTGCTGGCCTCAGCCTAGGCTCTACCCCATGTCCAGCCTGTGCCCAACCCTCCCTGCTTTGCCTCCTGCCAACTTGCTTGAATGATGTTTATTTTTCACACTCTTTTAAGAAGCTACTCCTTTTCTCATCAAACACAGAGGAAAAGGTTGTGCCAGAATCTCATCTGGCCAGATCGGCAATGATAAGAACCCAAGTTATGTCTGGGTCAGAGAAGGATGAAATCTCCAAAATTAAACATCGTATCAAGAAAATCTCAACACTATGCAACCAATAAGAAATTGCACATGTAAATTGGCTACTGAGGCTCATGTGATTGTCATCTAAACCCCTAATTTTAACCTTTTGTGTTCATCAAAACTTTTTTACTGAATTTGAATCTGATAAATTTGAACTAAAAATAAATAAAAACTCTGAAACAACAGCAATCAAACCCAGGAGCCTCATGGGACAGAGTTGTGGGTCTTCCCAGAACTTCCTGGGAAGAGTTGTCAAACTGTTTCCAGGGCCTCAGCTGGTGTGTGAGAGTTGAAGGGCCCCTCTTGCCTTGGAGACAAGGGTGGGGTCTTGCAGGGTAGAGCTGCAGGGGTGTCCTGCTGGGACATAAACTGCACAAGGAAGACACCCAGAGTAGCCCCAGGTGGCCTGGGAGAAAATGTACTTTCTTTGGTGGCTGTAGGAGACATGGTCTGCTTAGGACAGGACCAATCCTGTGGAGGTGATGATCTACAATTGTGCGTGAGGGCCAGCTGGTAGAGGCCCCTGGGAGACTCCAGGGCCAGAGAAGGTAAGGGGGACAGGTGGAGCCCTGGCCTGTCCAACCTCAATGTCCCTCCCCCCATTGTTCCCCAGGGGCAGGGACAGGGTGAACGAGGGAAAGAATGGCTCAGGAATCCAGGGCCTTCCTGAAGTCCCTGTGCCTGCTGGGAGCTCTCTGTGGAGACTCCAGGCCATGTGTTCCCCCTTCATGATAAAGAGATGAGGATGCCTCCTCCTCGTGGCGGAAAAGTCTGACAGCTGTGTTGCCCAGACTTG
>NW_005871211.1:2986302-2989997 GCF_000147115.1 Myotis lucifugus | reverse complement strand
AATGCTGCTGTCAGGGACATTCTCTGGGCTACTTTGGCCCTATCTTGTGGATTAAAATAACTGATGGGGCACAGGGAATTCTGTGTGGCTGAACTGGGTCATGATGGGACAATAGAGATCATTTTAAATGCAGAGTTCCCTCTATAGGGACCTGATTCTCCCTAGAGATGTCTGAGGCAGCGCCCAGTGGGCCATGTGGGGACCATCACCACCCATTCATGGAACCAGACAGTGCCTCTCGGTGAGAGCAGGTCCCTCTCAGCTGAGGACAGGTCAGAGGAGGAGGATGGACATTGACAACCTGGAGCTCACCATAGTTTGTGCCGGGAAGCCCCCAGGAGCCCCTGAGGATGGCTGTGCAGTGCAGAGGAAGTCTCTTCCTGGGGTAAAGGTACATCATCCCCTGGGTGTGGGGTCAGAAGGCAAACACAGCAGCTGCACTCGGCAGGCCCCTTGCTGGCCGGTACACTCCAGGTCTTTCCTCTGCTTAGGAAGCAGGGTGTCATCTGGGAACCGAGTCATCTTAGGATTCTTGGGATCAATAAGGACAAGGGAGGTACCAGGAAGGACCTACTCAATTTCTGGCTAAAGCAGCAGGGCTGTCCTCTGGTGATGAAAGCAAGTGTAGAGACGCGGTCTGAAGGCAAGCTGGCCGGGTACAGACACCCCACACACTACAGCTCAGAGCCAACCCACCACCCACCTCCCTCTCCCTGACCCCTCCGTGCACAGGGTGTATCTATGCTTGCCCTCGGGCTGAGTCCGACAGACTCACTCTGGGCCTCCCCAGCCAGCTCCCCTTCCTGTGTCCCACCATGGCCTAGGACGGGGTGCATAATCTGCAGGGCCCAACGCACAATGAAAACGCCAGGCCCCTCGTCAATAAATTACCAAATATTTCAAGGCAGCAACAGCAGAGTGTTGACCTGAGCGTGGGCCCGTGGTCCTCCCAGGTTGACCCGTCTGGAGCAGCTCCCAGACTGGCCCAAGTCTCTTCACCCCCGCCCCCTTCTCTCCAGAGACCCCCTGCTGTTGCCGCCTCTGCTGGAAAGCCCAGGAGCGCCCCCTGCAGGGCTCAGACCCTTTGACAGCACTTGTCAGTGCAGGACCAACAAATGGGATCCTCTGTTCAACAAATGGGTCCCACGCCCCTGGGGATAAGGCCGAGTTCCTTCGGCCCCTGACCTGCAGCCCTCCCAGCCCTGGGGGCCCTCACTTCCGGCGGTGCCTCCAGCCCTCCCCTGGCTGCGTCCCGTGCGAGGGGCTCCTCCACCACAGGCTTCGCGTTTCCCCTGGGGCGTGGGCACTGCTCCACCTGTTCGGCCGGGGGCAGCTGGGGTCTCCCCGGAGGGCAGCTGGCCCAGTCCAGCCAGCAGGCAACACCCGCGAGGGGCTTCTGAAACGGCAGCCACCACCCAGCTTTCTCTACTGGGTCTGCGGGCAGGACCGAGGATCCTGGAGGGTGACCCCGCGGGAACAAACCCGCCAGAACAGAGACGAACCCCCGCCCGCGCCCCCAGACTCCGGCAAGGAGACCACGGGGACCCCGGCCTGGGGGGCGTAGCTGAGCCAGCGGCGGAGCGGGACCCGAAGACCTTAACTCAGGGCCAGCCCCGAGCGCCACAGCCCACCTGTTCCTGTTGGGCAAGACCCTTCGTGGCGATTGGTCCAGGGAAGGTCGTCCCACCACGTGCTGCCCCGCCCCGTCCGCCCTCCACGCCCCGCCTCCCTCCCCTCGCCCCGCCTCTCCCTCCTCCCTGCCCCGCCCGCCGCCGCCACTACGCTGTCCTCTGCGCACCCCGCCCCTCCGCGCCCCGCCGCCTTCGTAAGGTCCGTCTCCCGTGCCCACCGGTGCACCTGCCCTGGCCTAGGTGAACGCACTATCTGCAGCCGTGAGGTAAGCCAGGCCCCCTCGACTTTACTCCTCTTCCCATTTTGCAGGTATTTCGTTTTTATTTCATGTTTAACGGCTACGGAGACTTAGCACAGTGCTCTTTTATTTAATGCAAATACAAGCCATCAATGGTTTTATAAAGTTTGTGTCTTTAAATAAAACAGAACAGGAAAAGAGGTGGATAAGATTAATTTGAATTTTCCTGGAAGTGATTTTTAATATTTGTAACGATTATTTGAAACTTGATTTATTTGAATTCGTAGATACAGGAGCATAAAGTTCAGCTTTCCAAGTACACTGACTTTGCCAACAGCACAAACAAGTCAGGAGTGACATTCACCAACAGACCAGACACATCAGTAGTAGCCCATCATCGCACAGACAGGAGAGGAGGCTGGAGAGACTAAGTTACTTGCAGTGCACTCATCTCCGGAGGGGGGGCTGCTCTGAAACCTTGGTCCTAGACCTGCCCATCCTCCTGCAAAACGCCGGTCCCACAGATCCAGCAAAGTGTGAGCCTACCAGGAGAATTCCACGGAAGATAGAATTTTGCTTCTCAGTGTTGATTAGAGTTAAGGTTTCAGTACTTGTTGGTTTATGGGACACGTTTTCCCATTTAGAACTGTTAGCATTTAATATCTACTCAGTAATCATAGCTCACCACAGCAATCGGGACCTAAATGAGACCATGATCTATTTTCACACCATCTAACTACGTTAGGTTCCATTGGCACTGATGATGAACAAATTTAAGAAATGGCAGCCTTTTCAAAGGTTGGATAGAGCTTTGTGGTTTCAAATGAAGTGGAGACTTAAGGAAACCACGAATGTCCCGAATCCTTTTTGGTAGTCAGTTTTGTGTTTTCTGGGTTAGGATTCTGTATAGCCCAGGCTTTCTGACTGAGAATTGACTTTCCTACATGATATTACCAGGAGTTCCAGGGACCAGTCAGCTAGCACGTATGCCTAATATAGCAGAAGTAATGATGGGGGCCGTTAAAAACAGCCCTTGGAAAGAGATTTTCAATTTTTCATTCACAAAGCAAACGAAGCTTCCTAATTGCTACGAACACAGCCGGAAAGCTCAGCTCCTACTAGCCTGCAAGCCCTTACTCTCTGCTTCCTTGTGTGACCTTCGCCTCTGTTACAGGAACAGCGTGGCTGCTTTCTCTAGTTCACTCGTGTTCAAAGAATTCGTGGCAGGCGGTGGTAACCATGGCGATGAAGGCCACAAATTCCTGGAAGTCACATTCGCCATCTCCATCGTTGTCCAGTGTTTCCATGACTTTGTCCACAGCCTCCTGCTCTTTGATTTCCTACGAGAAATCAGTCACCCAGCTTGTTTTTAAATGAAATTTAAGGCCATCAAAACATGATTAAAAGTTGGCTGGCTTAAAAAAATCGGTATCAGAAACAACCTAAGATATAAAATGCAAAATACCAGGAAGATTTCTCCTGGGACCAGAGGACTGTTGTCCAGGGGTCTGTGCCTTCTCTATCTTACTTTAGGTCCAGTGGGACCTGGGCTATTTGTAAAGACTGAATGGAACAACCAAGATCTGAAAACCTGCAGGTTGTTATCACTATACTTAAAAAAAGAAGAATAGCATATCGATCAGCCAGAGTATATTATAGGAAAATGTCTTGAAAGAAAAAAAGAACTTTTGGCCCCCCTAAATTTGTCAGTTTCTGTGTGTAGCAGTCCCCACAATAAAGGCTTCCATGGATTTTTATGCTTTGAAAGGTTTTTTTTTGTTTTGTTTTTTGTTGTTGAAGTAATTCTTTAGCATGCCCTAAATTT
>NW_005871211.1:2976688-2985944 GCF_000147115.1 Myotis lucifugus | reverse complement strand
ATCTAAAACACGTAAAAGGCTGAGCCCAGCCGGCGTGGCACAGTGGTTGAACCAGGAGGTCCTGGTTCGATTCCCAGTCAGGGCACATGCCCAGGTTGTGGGCTCAATCCCCAGTGTGGGGCATGCAGGAGGCAGCCATTCAATGATTCTCTCTCATCATTGATGTTTCTTTCTCTCTTTCCCTCTCCCTTCCTCTCTGAAATCAATAAATATATATTTTTAAAAATAAAACATGTAAAAACTGAGATTTCAGCAGGGGTTGGGCGGGACCTATAAGCATAGGTTGGAAGATGGATGGCAGCAGTGTATTATTTCAATTATACTATTGGTTTGCCTCCTAACCAAAATCACCTTGATAAAGCCAAGCCAACAAACGTTCATGATACCTTGGCATACTTACCTTGAATTACTTATCTTTTATAAATTGTGGGTACCACATGCTAAGCTTCTTCTATATTTTAAAATCAATTGCAGTTAACTGGTTTTTGAACTTTCACTATATGTTAAGGCAGCACTTGACAAAAACTATCATTTCATCCTCACAACAATCCTTTTTACAGAAGTAACTGGGACTTCGATTAAGTTAGAAGGCAGGATTGGTGGGACTGAATAATTAAACATGTGAGTGAGGCAGCTGCCACTTGGACTTGACTGCCTGAGAAATCAGTCCCAGAATCAGATTAGGGGATGCCTCCTCCACCCACTTCCATCCCGCCCCCCCCCCCTCGCTGCCCAAGCCTGCAAGTCACTTCCTCTGCTCTGGTGGTGCCATTCAGAGCCTTGGAGTGTTTGCGTGGGGGTGGGACAGGAGAACCAAGCCAGCTGCAGACAATGGGTGTTGCCCTGATGCTGGAACTTGGGGCTCGCCCTGCACCGAGAGGCTCAGCTGGCTGGGATGGTGGCTCCCTATCACCATCACCATCCCACAGGATGCTCTGGTGTCTTTCCCGGAATTAGCTCCTGGTCAGACATCCGTGCACTGGTTCATTGGCTGGCCTTCTCCCTGTGGGTGATTGGTCACTTCAGAACCTTGGTTCTGGGTACTAAGGGGAGGTCAGGCACCAGGTAGATTGCAGTTCGTTACCTTGGGGGTGTAAGACTGGTGTGCAATGGAGATGGTGGGTGGCTGATCCAAGGGCAGGGGCTAGTGGGTAGGGAAGTGAGTCCTCCATGAGGTGTCTGGACATTCTTTTACCACAGATCAGAGTGGGACCTGTGTGGGGGAGGAGGGCTCATCAGGAGTCCTCATGCAGCTTCCTGAGTTAGGGTCCTCTCCACTGTCTCTTATTCCATGAAGCCCCCTGCAAGCCCCCAGGCCTCCTGCCCTCAGTCAAGTAGGTTGTGGTCCTCCATGGATGTGCCAGCCTGGGTGCTTCCGAAGCAGAGGCCATGTCCTTGGGCCCGTGTCTCCCCAGTAGTGAACGTAATGAGTGGTCGGTAAATATTTGCTCAGTGAACGGCATCTTTATCACTTAGGTCCGTGGTTGGCAAACCGCGGCTCGTGAGCCACATGCGGCTCTTTGGCCCCTTCAGTGTGGCTCTTCCACAAAATACCACATGCAGGCGTGCATGTACAGTGAGATTGAAACTTCGTGGCCCATGTGCAGAAGTCGGCATTTTGTGGAAGAGCCAGTATTTTGTGGAAGAGCCACACTCAAGGGGCCAAAGAGCCGCATGTGGCTCGCGAGTCGCGGTTTGCCAAGCTGCAGTTTGCCGACCACTGACTTAGGTGGATGCTAAACATCTAGCTAAAGCTAAAATAGTGATTTTCCCCCAAACAAAAACTTATCTTTAACGTCTTCTTTATATGCACATGGCCCATGATAAGTCGTGAGTCTATTTTCCATCCAGTCTGCCATCACTGCTGTAAATCCTTAGATTTTTTTCAGAGAAATGTCAGCATTATTTAGAATCTCTACTTTTGCCTTTGAGACAGCAGTTTTTTCTTAATGTTCCTACTACATACAAAACCAATGAAAATGAAGACAACGGGGCTCAGCTAAGCTCAGCTCCATAATGAGGGTTCAGTCGTGCAAACGAGTTTCCAGAAGCAACCTAGGAGTCCTGAAACAGACCCGGAATCGCCTTCATGTCTGCTCTGGAGAGGAAGTGCACAGGTAGTTTTAGAAGTGGAGAGGAAAATGCATAAACTGGCGATTTTAAAAGACTCACCTCTAAAAAATGGGAAAGCTCGTTGTTGATGAGCTCCTTGAGTTCGGATTTCTTCAGCTTGTGCTTGTTGCCCTCCTTTCCGGAATATTGATGGAAAACATCAATGAGGGCCACCACGGCCTTCTCCAGCTCAGACATCCTAGGGGCCCACAGAGGAAAGATGCCTTCTCATGCTTTTTGCCTTGTTTCACAAAGAACAGTTAACATGTTACCTATACAGACATCCACCCAGAGGAGGGGGCTGGGCCAGCCTTGGTTCAGCTCCAGTGTCAAGCTCGGAACTGGCTCAGTGGTCACCAGTCTCCCATCCACCTTTTAGATCCACTCTTCCCCCTTTGCCCCCTTTCTTTGCCCCTGTTGGCTGCCTTGACAAGTTGCCAGGCCCTCTGGCTTCTGATTGGGTTTGGCCAATGGGAAACTCTAGCAAAAATATGAAGGCAGCCCTGGCTCATGTGGTTCAGTTGGTTGGGCATCATCTCGTGCATCGAAAGGTTGCTAGTTCAATTCCTGGTCAGGGCACATGCCTGGATTTGGGGCTCAATTCCCTGTAGGGGGTGTGCAGGAGGCAGCCGATCACTGTTTCACTTTCATATTGATGTTTCTCGCTCTCCCTTCCTCTGTCTCTAAAAATCAGTTTAAAAATATTTTAAAAATATGAAGGCAGAGCAGTGAAGGAGTTCTGGGATTGATCCCTGCCTCCTACCTTTGGCAGGGCCCCAAGTCAGTGACAGTGCAGCTGAGCAGAGCAGAGCAGGGCTGCAGGCTGTTAGAATTAATAAGAAAGAAGTAAGGTGACGAGGAGCCAACTGAGGGTACAAACATCAATAGTAGTCTTATATTCTGTCAATAAACAATTGGAAAACAGGAGGAGAATTCCATTCACACAGCAGCACATACTGTATTACTAGGAATACGTTTAGCATGAAAAGTGTGTAGGTCTTTTCAAAAGATTTTAAAGATCACAAAATGTAGGAATTTGCTTTCCTTTGAACTAATATGTAAATTTAACTCATTTTTTTAGTAAAAAAAATCTTCACTGGAAAAATTAATATGGTAGAATTTCCACACATTTTTTGAAAAAGAACAACAGTGAAAGGTACTTTGACCTACTAGAAACAAAAACGTATTATCAGGTTATACAGTTGAGCTGGTTCCGCTCAGGAACAGGCAGGTGCAGCAGGAGCCGCCGCCAGGTCTTTCTTTAGGACCCAGGGAGGTGCTGCCTCAAGTGAATGGGGAAAAGGCCGCTTATTCCCTCCTAAGTGTTTCTCTGCAGTTGACAAAGTCAGAAACTTTCTGCTTCCCTCCACACGCACCTTATACCACGGCCTGTAAACTGAAGGAGTTCCTGTTCAAACCTGGGGGTTAGGCACATTTTACAAAGGACAGTTTTTCAATTGTTTCACAAAACTGAGACACTCGGCCAGAGGAATTTACCGACTTTAGACCTTGAGTTCTTCTTATTACAGAATCCTAGTACCGTTATAGTGAAAGATAAATACAAGAGTTACATCTCCTTGTGGAAAAATCATTCCCATGTTGAGTATGTCACATCTTAAAAATAACTTGGAATAAAATATTTGAATTTTTATTTCTGACTTCCCAAGGGAAAGAGAAATGAGGGTTTTCATCTTGGCCTGATTTTTGCCAAAGTCACACCATTAATTATCATTATACTTTGTTTTAAGTCCCTAGTAAGCAGATATATCATATACCGGTAGGACAATTCAGATGGATGAAAATCTTTAACATTTCCTACTTTCTTATCCTTTGCACTCAAATTTCAATTATTGATTTTTTTTAAAAAAAGAAACAAAACAAGCCTCAGTTGGTTAGAGTGTTGTCCCAATATGTCAGGTTGCGGGTTTGATCCCCAATCAGGACACATACAAGAATCAACCAATGAATGCATAAATAAGTGGAACAACAAATCAATGTCCCCCTCCCCTTTCCTCTCTCTCTCTAAAATCAATAATAAAAAAAAGAAAACGAAACCTTTTATATTACCCTGATGCTTCTCAAAATTCATGATGTTTTGGGGAAGAGGAAGGTAATTTTTTTTGTGTGTGTGAAGTATGACTAGTGGGATTTTTCTAAAAGGAAAAGCATGGAAAATATACTTCATATGTTTTAAAACTCCATAAAATCTGATTTTCTTTAAAATCATACTAGAAGCTAATTAATTTATTTTCCCTGTTAAATTCTTCCCGTTGACTAAGAAACAATTGATGGTGTAAAGCTTATCTTTTAAGAGAAATGGAAATCAAATATCCATGTTCCTTTTGCACTTCATTCTATGACTGTCACTCCTGCTTCAATTAGCCTCTTATTCCTGTGTTAATCTTTTTATATCGAAAACAAGAGAAGTTTTGGGCTTTTACACATCGCACATGATGTGAGGGTTCCCTCTCAGGAAGGGGCCCTATCTACTTGAGAAATGATCAGACTGATGAAAGTTAAACCCACCATAAACCCCGATTTCCTTGACCCAATTTATAATTCACTTGTGAAGACCTCTCAGTTTTCATGGAATTTCTGAGTGGGTGTCCAGAGGCCCTGACATTTCCCTTTGAGGGAAACGGGAACACTGAGAAGCAGTGTGTGCCCAGGGCTGGGGCAGGAGCAAGGAGAGAAAACACTCATCTGTAAGGAGGGCTAACCTAGCATCAGGCTGCCCGTCCTTCTCAGCCCTGCGGAAGCAAAAACCCTCCTCTTCAAAGAGGAGAGAATCAATATTTGCATTACTTCTGGGAAAATGTCAGCAGTCACCAGACCCGAGGTTTCTCCAATTTATGGTAATAAAAACATGGGCAAAATGAATCTCTAGCTGTCTAGGCTTGAGGCAGTCATGCCCACAACGCAGTAGTAAAATCCACACTTTGAAATGCTGCACTTATCCTAAAGAGGCTTTCTGAACTACCACCTAGTTCTCCAACCCACCTTCTGGGATCCCTGCCCCACCCCAGCCCCCCAAGGAGCAGGCTTTCCCCCCTCACGTGTGATCTTGGTCGCTCTTCGCTCTTTGTGGTCACCTCCTGGCGGCAGTGTCCTGAGTGGCAGGAATGGTGGGGAGGGATGGCCTTTTATTCCTTCCTCTGGGCGTGGGTCCCTTGTGCAGTCCCATTGCAGGCCCAGGCAGCCAATGGGGGCCGAGGGCAGGGTGGGGGTGGCTGGGGCAGGCAGGCCTGCACACAGGGCTGCATTGACCAAGCTGCCACCCGGGGACTGCACTTGGGCCAAGGAAGAAAACGGCCTGCGGGGCAGGAAGTGGGGAGTCAGCTTTTTGTGCTGTTTTAAATTTACACATGAATATTAATGACCTTCTAAAAGCAAGGTTGGTGGTGGGGAGAGGAGAGAGACAGATTAATGGATTCAAACAACACAAATGTTCAGCCAAGAACTTGGAGCGTCCAAGTGCAGGCTGGACCATGCTGGTTTCCAGTGGAGAGGCCCTGAGCCCTCTCCTGTCTCCAGCTCCCACCACCTGGCCCCCACTAGCTGGCAGGATGCCCCGTGGACATCTGTACCCTGAGCTAAGCAGGGCTGCCTCACGAAGCCACCGAGCTCAACATCAGCAGGGACTGAGACATTTGGCAAAACAGATACTTGGTTCATTTAGGGGAAAGTCCTTGTTTAATATGATTGAGGACCCATGCCAGGTACTCTCCAAGGCCTTCTCCTTCATCCCAGGACGCACGGTCACAGACTTTCAGAGCCAGACGGTGCCACAGACACGTCCTGTCTAATTCCTCAGTTCTGCAAAGGGACAGTTTCTGTGGGACTGAGGCCCACAGCCAGCCACAGGGAAGCCAGGCCCAGCCTCCCGGCACCATCTTCAACAGCACCATACCTGAGACACCAAGCAGAAACCCAAAAGGTATGCATTCCTTTAGGTGATAATTCAAAAAACGTTGGCTTCAAAGTAATAAAAAGATGCCTGACCCAGAATCAGGGCCCTTCTGACTCAGGCTCACAGTGGCCACGGACGGATCCAGTACACAAAGATGTCTGTGGACACAGTTGTTCTGTTGTCATCTGTTTTACCGGGAACTTCTTGTCTATTCAATACCCAGAAGCATAGCCTGGAAATAGCATGGGGCTGTGAGCCTTGGGACCTGAATTGTCCCAGCCTGGACCCCCAGCCTATTTTTTTTTCTTAAGCAATTTTAATCACAAACTGAAGGTAAAGGGGTACAGGCTGGCTCTTAGAGAGTGGTGGCTGACTCTAGGCCACGTTCCTGAAAGTACCAGTGGGGGAGATAGGGGCTGTTTCTTGGCTTTTCTTTGAAATAGGATGTAATCCTCCCTTGTCCTTCCTGATCCCCTGTTGGCAACATAACACCTTCCACATAGCACCTTCTGCCTCCTTCTCCAGGATGCTCTGGGCTGTGCGCCAACTGAACACCCAGCCTATTTCTTATGACCAGTTGACTGTGGAAGAAAAAACGTGAGCTTGATGTACAGGCGGGTCTGCAGGATATGCTGATCCCACCCTAAGTGGACAGATACAGCACTATGGCCCCACTCAAGGGGACCCTACAAACAGTGGCGAAGGGAAAGTTCTCTCAGGGGTTGAACTTTGAGACGCACATTGGGTTGTCCACTATGTCTTGCGTGAGAAGTGGCTGGTATGTGGATGTATATTAATTGAGGGAAGGCTACTAATAATTAGCAACTTGGACGGAACAGATTTGGAAATTTGGCTTCTGGAAGAGCCATCCACTGGCACACACTGCAGAAAAGGCTCTGAATAATCAGCTGGAGAGTGATCGATGCTGTGTCAGAGACATGTCTTGTCCAAGTGCTCTGTTCAGCCAGCTCTGACTGCCTCTGCTCCAGGAGTTGCTCCCTGTGTCCATGAGTGAAGTGATCCAGTGGCAGGCATGGATGCGTGCATGTGCTCATCATCATGGCCTTCCACTCACCGAAGCTGACCAGGCTTTGAGCTCTCAGCCGCCGAGACCAGCGGTGAGTCCTGTGGTGCCCAGCCAGACGCCAGGTGGCAAGTTGATTACATTGGACCTCTTCCATCATAGAAGGGACAGAGATCTGTCCTCACTGGAATAGACATATATTCTGGGTGTGGATTTCACTTCCCTGTCCATCCTGCTTCTGGAAGCACCAGCATCCATGACCTCACTAAAGCCTTAGCTACTGTAAAGGCATTCTGGACAGCATTGCCTGTGGTCAAGGAACTCACTTCAAGCAAAGGAAGTGCAGCAGTATGCTCATACCCATGAGACTGAGTGGTGTTATCACACGTCCCATAGCTCAGAAGTGGTTGAAAGGTGGAATAGCTTCCTGAAGAGTCAGTTATGATGCCAGATAGGAGGCAGCATCCGGAAAGGGATTCTATATTACCGGATACCATAGACACTCTGGACCAGGGGCCGTGACGTGGTGCCGTGTCCCCACAGCCAGAATGCTCTTCTCACTAGAACATTGACTAAGCTACTTACAGGATTTTTGTTTCTTGTCCTGGCAACTTTGAGGTGGTTTGGAGATCTTAGTCTCCAGAGGGGAATGCTTCCACTCGGTGTCATAGTAATGGTCCCACTGAATTGGAGGCTGAAATTGCCACCTGGCCACTTTGGGCTCCTTATGCCTCGGAACCAGCAGGCAAAAAAAAAAAAAGGGGGGGTTAATCTACTGGCTTGAATGATTGATCCCCATTACCAAGGCGGGGAGAGGGGGTCAGGGTTGGGTTACTGCAACACAATGGAGGCCAGGAGGACTATGGTGCCCAGGGGCACCTGTGCAACTGGGGCATCTCTTAATACTTTCATGACCAGTTAATGAAAAACAACCACCACCAAAAAATACAAATAAAAAAAAAGCAGTAAGACTATTGAAGACTCAGGTCCTTCAGAAATGAAGGGTTTGGTCACTCAACCCACTGAGGTACCCAGAGCAGGTTCTACCTGAGGGCAAAGGAGCTAAAGAATGGACAGCTGAGGAAGGAAGCCATGATGTTACCTACAACCTCATCTCACTACCAGTTACAGAAATGAGGGCTGTAGCCGCTTGGTATATTTTTTTGCTTGTTATATGCATGTGTTTATTTCCTAACCATTTTCCTCTCTCCTCCCAATGTTTATTTTATAAACAAGTTGTTGAAGGTTAGCATTTTGGTTTAATCTTTAGGTGACTGAATTTTCAGGGGAACCATGACTGAATTTGAGGACCACGTATAGCGATGGGTGTCGTGACTGTTGGGTCTGTGCATCTTCTCATTTGAGGGAGAACTTCACTTGTCACAGATGGCTGTGTCTTTTTAGGGAGAAACAGAATTATTTAGTTATTGTAAGGGAGTCCACATGTGTGTAAAATCTTGCTGATGGACACCTAGTAGCTAAAGAGTGGACTGGGCTGTTATGGGTGTATTGCCTCTCAGGTCTGAGTCTCTGCTGCAGCACCCGCACAGCATTCATAGACTAGACTCTCTGACTGGGGCTCCTTACAGTGAGCGTGATGTGAAGTGTTGTAGTGAGGGCGTTAGAAGGGGGAAGGGGCTTCCTTCCATGTTGTGCTTTGTCTCACTCCTTCACAGTCCTTCACAGCCCCTGGTGGTGCTCTGCCCCAGCCACATGTCCAGAGAGGGCAGCCCTTGGAGACCTTGCAGCCTGGCCTGGGCCCAGTGGCCATTTCTCCCTGGTTCTTCTGATATGGACACAGCACAGTCCAGAACTTGCACTCACATCAGCTCCCCACTCTCTCTGCATGTCCATCCTCCAGCCTCAGCATGCCTGTGCCCTGGAGGCTGTTTCTCATGACTTTCCTGGTATGTGGTCACTGCAAGGCCAGGCTCACATTCACACTGGCACCCCAGCCCCCTCTGTGCACCCAGCCCCTGCCTTGGCTCACCTGTGCTCTCTGGGGTTGAGTCAAGAGCTGTGAAGGGCTGCACTTACACCTGCTTCAAGCTAACCAGTTGGCATGTTCTTGTTTTCCAGATGCTGGCAGGAGGCACGAGGTTCCTGGGTCAGAGTTCACTCACAGAAGAACCAGTAGCCAGAGCTCCCTGTTGGCCTTGGTTCCCCTAGTCCATGGCTGTCAGGCAGATGGGCCTGGATGAGGGCGTGCA
>NW_005871211.1:2971791-2976219 GCF_000147115.1 Myotis lucifugus | reverse complement strand
ATCAGCGGGTGTCCTACAATTCAATACGACTCTGACACCATCTACCTGGAATTAATGCAGACGCCACAGGTGAGGGGCTCAGTCCCACAAGGCTGCCCCCACTTCAGACATAATTGCAAGTGCCGAGCCACACGTACTTCTGACTGACTGCGTATAAATTGGGGGTTCCCTCAGGTTCAATAATTTGCTAGAACAGCTCACAGATCTCAGGAAAATAGTTTACTTACTATTATTGATTTATCATAAAGACTATAACTTGGGAACAGACAAATGGAAGAGATGCGTGGGGTGAGGTTCAGGGGAAGGGGTGGCGGAGCGTCTGATCTCTCCGGGGGCCCCACTCTCCCAGCACCTCCACCATGTGTTCACCCACCTGGGAGTTATCTGAACCCCATCCTTTGGGGATTTTATGGAGGGCCCATTACGTAGGCATGATTGATTAAGTCACTGGCCATTGGTGAGTAACTCCCCCCTGAGTGTGGGGGTGGGGCTGAAAGGTCCAACCCTCTAATCACAACGTTGGTTTCCCTGGTGACCAGACCTCATCCTCAAGCTCTCTAGGGGCCCACAGAGTCACCTCATGAGCATCATTTCAAATGTGGTTGAGAGGGGCTCATTGAGAATAACAGAAGATGCTCCTCTCACCCCATCACCCAGGGAATTACAAGGTTTTAGAAGCGCTGTGCTAGGACCCAGGATGAAGACCAAATATATATTTCTTATAGCACAATATCACGTGGTGTAATAAGACATTGTGAATGTACATAGCCCACCGAGAAGAGGTATAGGTACTATTTCCCAAATAATAAAAGAGCTTAGGGAGACAGAACCGACAGAGGCTGGTTGCTGGATAGCGATCACTGCCTGGCTGTGTGTGACCTCGGAACAAAGGTGTCTGTGGTGAGTGACAGCGGCCTGACTCTGGCTTTGCCGTCTCTGTGGTCAAGAGCCATCTGCTTGGTCCGTGTTCATGGCACTGTGGGAAAACGCCCAGCATTCCCATCTGCCAAGCTGGGGATGACTGGGAGGAGATGACAGAGGCTCAGTCCCTCCCATGTCTCGGCCACAGTTGCCTCAATGCCAAAGGCACCTCGTGCAGGCCTAATGGTAAGATCTACTGAGGGGCTGGCTCCCCGAGCTGGGTCGGGTGGGGTGGGGTGGGGGGTCCGCATTGGTCATGGTGGGGAAAGGGTCCACTTCCCAGGCAGGAGTGCCTTCCCCATCCAGGCAGTGGGCACAACGCTTCTGCCAAGGTCTTCTCCTGCTACTCAGAGGCTCCTCCTCCCTCAGCCCACCTTCCGTCTACCCGCAAACCTTCACCGCTGAACTCAGTAAGCAGCCCTCGGCCTCGGGAGTCTGCTCAGGGGGCAGGAAGAGTCATTCCGGTTTGAGTTTTCCAGGAGGAAAGGCCTTGGGCAGCAACATTGTTCTCTTGCACAAAGGACTGCCATGCGCCACCAAGCTGCTCACGAGGTTGGTTACAGTGACCCCAGCCCATTGAGAGAAAAGGACGCCTGTGTTCCAGAGGGACGTGGGAGAAGGGACAAAGGCTTCTGTTGTAGTAATTGCTAGTGTGGAGGAATCAATTGTCTTTCCTGTTCTAAAGAAGGCTGCTACCAGCCGCAGGAAGCCAAGGGTCAGAGCTCGTGGCTGGAGTCGAGGGGCTGGGTTCAAATCCTGCCTCTGAAGAGACCGTTAGCAAATGGCTTAACCAGTCTCAGCCCTTGAAAGTGGAAAAGCGGGTACCCTTCAGAGGACTGGGCCGGGGGGGGGGGGGCGGGGGGGAGGAAATGAAATTTTGCACACATGCGTGTGCCTATACACATGTATAGAGGGTGAAGTGCCTTTACCACTCAGTTAATGGTCATTGTTATCATGAAAGATACTACTTTTGTCCATCTGTTAGAACCTGGATCTGTCCTACCCGGTTTTGCCCAGTGGTTTGAGCGTCGGCTCGAGGACATGGGTTCAATTCCGGTCAAGGGCACATACCTTGGTTGCAGGCTAGATCCTGGCCCTGGTGGGGACAGGGGCGGGAGGCAACCCATCAGGGTGGCTGTCTTACATCGATGTTTCTCTCTCTGTGCTTTCCCCTCCCTTCCACTCTCTCTAAAAGTCAATGGAAACGATATCCTCAGGTGAGATTAACAACAATAACAACAACAACAGAACCCGGACCTGTCAGGTGAACTCCTGGGACAGAAGGCAGACAAAGCAAAGCAGAGAACAGGACAGAGATTTCTTTCTGCGCCAGCATACGAGGGTCCAGGAGTGTGGAATGAACTCACTGGCTAATTTAGAATCCTCTGAGTCCAGGAGGCCCCCAATGCGGCCAATGGTGATGGCGTATCTGTATTTTGTGAATATCGTGTTTTATTATTTTTATACCACACCAAATTCCATGAATCCATTTGGTTGCTAACCAGTCATTTCAGAATCGCTGCTCCCTCTCAGAAGGGCAGCCCAGCATGAGCAGAGCTGCTGGGGTTTGCTTTGGATCCATGGCAACGTCAGGGCCAGCTCAAAACAGCAGGGCTTTTGTTTTTGTTTTTGTTTTTTCTTTTAAATTTTGAGAAGGAGCTGAAGCTGGGAGCACAGGGAGCACACTTTGCTCGGCCTTGCTTTGTGTGTGTGTGCGGTTTCTTGCCCAGGGAACTGCTGCCAGGAAAAGGCATCAAAAGGAAAAACCAGTTTCCCCCTTTGGTGGAACTCTGTCGCGAACGTTTGCTGGAGTATACTTTTTATAACTTAAGGACTCTTGGACATTTGCCATAAAATCATGTCAGGTTTAGAGTTTAAAAAAAATCACTATATTAGCCTCTTTGCTTTTTTACTCAATGGGAACATTTTTTAATTTATTCTGTAATCATCACACATTTTTATAACTCTGTCCTCTTGTGGGCCCAGAATAGCACACAGTATTCAACCACATTGAGCTAAATGAACAACAACAAAAACCTAATCAATTGAGTGTTAAAATTGTTAAACTAATGAGGACTCATACACTTTGATTTAAAAAATGCTTCTGTGAGATTGAGCCATCTCCATTTAACAAGAATGATCCAGGAGGTGGCAATGAATTCATTATTTTGAGATTTAAATAAAAAAGGTACCAAAGAAAATAGAGAATATGAAAGATAAAGACGTGTAAATCAGTAAGCCTAATTCCTAGTAGTATATAATTTTATCTTTTCCTTTCTAATAGTTTTTCCTTTTACTTATTTATTGACTTACTTGCCTTATTGTGCTAGCCAGGATTTCCTCTGGTTGTATATTGGTTTGTTATGATTTCACATCTACTTGTTATGGCTTAAGTGAAGTTGTTTTGATCTAAGGGTGAATTTGTTTACATGAGGGGGTTGTGTTAGGATGATGTCATTAAAATTGTTGTGGAGGAGTGACTATGATGTACTTATTTAAACTTTCATTCCAAGAGTCTGTGAGGACTTACCGAGAGTGTTCAGTCTGGAAAAGGCTACTTTTTGCTGATCTAAATAGTTCTCTGAAGACCTCGGGGTGGCCAGGCTGCTCTATGCCAGCAGTGATGAAAACTGCAGCGGCCCATGAAGGAGACCACCTTGCCCGCCAACATCGGGGCCTTTGTTCCACTCGAATCTTGCTCTAGTGACAAGGGACTTTCAGTTAGCGCTGGCAGCTGGACATCAGCCGTTGGCTGGCCAAACCAACTCTTCTGAGAACCACCTTGTAGAAAGGTCTACTTTAACTAAATTTGGACTTAATTTCTTTCATCTCCCTCTTTGCCTGGAATAATAGTATAATTAATCTATCATTGGTTTGGAATACACACACACACACACACACACACACACACACTCGGGTGCAGGAATTTGTGCACAGGTGGGGTCCCTCTGGGTGGCCTGCAGGGATCAGACCAAAACCCGCAGTCCAACGCTGCCTGCAGCTCCTACCTGCCGCTCCAGCTCATCCTGGCCCTACTGTGCCTGCCACGGGCTTGTGCACAATCAGTCCCACTCATGGCTGCTGCAGCAGCGCTCGCTAGCCATGAGCTATGTGTCTGGTGCCCTCCCAAGGGGAGTGGCCTGCGGGATCAGGCTGAAACCAGCTCTCTGACATCCCCAAGGGGTCCAGATTGTGAGAGGGCACAGGCCAGGCTGAGGGACCCCACCGGTGCATAAGCCGGGGAGGGACCACGGGAGGGCTCCAGGGCGAGTCCAGCCCATCTCGCTCAGTTCCCACAGGAGGACCCCAGCAGCAAGCTAATCTACCGGTCAGAGCATCTGCCCCCTGGTGTTCAGTGCACGTCATAGCAACTGGTTAACCAGTCGACTGCTCCCTGGTGGTCAGTGCATGTCATAGCGAGCGGTTGAGCAGCCTTAGCATATCATTAGCATATTATGCTTTGATTGGTTGTTCTGCCTTTTGGTCTATTTGCATATGACCTTTTTA
>NW_005871211.1:2969505-2971691 GCF_000147115.1 Myotis lucifugus | reverse complement strand
TATATATATATATATATATATATATATATATATATATATATATATTTCTTTCTTTCAGAGAGGAAGGGAGAGAGAGAGATAGGAACATCAATGATGAGACAGAATCATTGCTTGGCTGCCTCCTGCATGCCCCACACTGGGGATTGAGCCCACAACCCAGGCATGTGCCCTTGGCCGGAGTCGAACCCGGAACTCTTCAGTCTGCAGGCTGATGCTCTACCTACTGAGCCAAACTGGCTAGGGCTGGAGTATATTTTTTTTTATCGACTTATGAGGACATATTATCCTGTATGCTATTGGCTTGTGAGATATTATCATGTTACAATTTCCGCAGTGAACTTATGTTAAATAATTGGCAAAGATACTCTCAGTCTCTGAGCATAATTTTGCCATGAACAAGCATCTGTAAAATGTTGAATAGAAGTGGTGAAGTGGATACATATGCCTTGTTTCTAATAAAAACTTTCAATATAACATCATTAAGTATGATTTTAGTGATAGGTTTCTGACAGATGCCTTTTAACAGATAGAAGTTCTTGTCAAATCCTTTTTCTTATTGAAATGATTGTATTTTTTTCCTTTATTCTGTTAATATGGTGAATTACATTAATTTTCAAGTGTTAGTCCCAGTTTGCATTACTGGGATAAACTCCACTTGGCTATAATGTGTTACCCTCAGTATATATTGCTGGGCTGGATTTGCTAATGCTTTAAGGGTTTTTGCATCTATTTTTATGAGGGACATTAGTATGTAATTTTTTTCCTGTATGTCAGATATTTGTATTAGAATTATGTTTGCCTAATAAAACAAATTGGCAAGTGTCCATCCCATGTATTTTTAAAAATTTATCTTCATTTTTGAAAGTATTACAGATGTCCCTCTTCCCCCTTTAACCCCTCCTAGCCCCCCTCCCCCCCCCCCCAGGCCTTTACCACACTATTGTCTGTGTCCATGGGTTATACATATATGCATGTAAGTTCTTTGGTTAATCTCTTTCCACCTACCTCATCCTATAGTTTCTTAAAATTTTGTTTAATAATGGTGTTGTTTCTTGTTTATACATTTGATGGAATTCACCAGTGAAACTATTTGAGGCTGGACTTTCTTTGTGGGTAGGTTTTTTAAAATGACACATTAAGTGATATATTACATAAACCACACTTGGTTATGAAATATAATCACTTTATATATCATTGGATTATTATTATTTTTTAAATTATATATTTTTATTGATTTCAGAGAGGAAGGGAGAGATAGAAACATCCCTGATGAGAGAGAATCATTGATTGGCTGCCTCCTGCACGCCCCCTACTGGGGATGGAGCCAGCAACCTGGGCATCTGCCTGGACCAGAATCCTACCTAGTTCATAGGTTGAGGCTCAACTACTGCACACCCGCTGGGCTCATTGGATTGTGTTTGCTTGCATTTTATAGCAATCATAGAACCAGCTAGGAAGTATTTCACTTTTCTCTATTTTCTGGAAGAATTTGTGTAACTGTTGGTATTGTTTTCTCCTTATATGTTTGGAAACATTTACTAGTGATACCATCTGGGACCGGAGTATTCTTTGTAAGAAGATCATATCATTAAATCAATTCCTTTAACAGATACAGAACCATGCAAGTTTTCTAAATATTCTTGTTCAGTTTTGGTAATTTGTTTTTCAAGAAATCTGTGGAACTTGTCAGCTTTTTCAAAAGTTTTGTAATATGTTTATCTTTTAAAAATGTATAGAATCTGCAATGAATTCTTTTTTCATCCCTCATATTGGTATTTTGTGTCCCTGTTCCTTTTTTAATACACACACCATAACATTTACCACCTTAACCATCTGTAAGTGTACAGTTCAGTGTGTTCAACACATTCATCATGTCCACCCATCGCCAGCTCCCATCTCCGCTCCGCTCTTCATTTTGTAAAACTGACACCCTGCGCGCCGTCTCCTCGCGCTCCCCGCGCCCCGCGGCCCGAGGCCATCGCGAAGTCACGCTCACGTCATCTATTTCTCTTTTAATCGCAAACTTCCTTTGGGTGAATGAAAACGTAATCACTCTGCTCCCATTCGCCAAGTGGACAGAATGACAAACGATTCCCACGGAACAGCGCCCACGGCGAGATGAACTGAATTTCTCCGGGAAAAGCACGAGAACCGGAGTCCTGGGTCAGCGCGACTGTCATCTCGTC
>NW_005871211.1:2949508-2968819 GCF_000147115.1 Myotis lucifugus | reverse complement strand
GCGGCATCTATGCCCCGCTCCTCCCTTCACTCCCCCCTCTTTTCACGCCTCCCCTCGTTGGCCACCTGCCCCTCACGATCCTGGACCACTCATCCCACAGCGCACGGAGCCTGCGTCCCTTTGCAGGACTGGCCTTCACCCGGCCCCGCCCCGCCCCAGCCTTGGTCCTCGGGGCCGTCTTCCCGCCCCCCGCCCCCGCCCACCCAGCCCCTTCCCTTCAACTCGGCCCTGCCCAGCCCTGACCCACCCTGGTCCCAGTGCAGTGTTTTCCAATGAAAATGTAACGTCTGTATATTAGTATTTGTAATGATAAACGTCACAAAATAATTATTAGGTCTTGATTGATAAGTGAGGCACGAATTTTAAACAGAATTGAAAAAAACAGCCTCAGTGTCTAATATGGATTACACTGGCGCTGGAAAAATTAAGAATTGAGAACGAGAAGGAAAAGCCTTCGGAAGATGCAGACCTTGGTTCCTGTGAGTGGGGATACTCGGAAGCCGCAGGTAGGGAAGTTTAATTGGAATGAAAGCCAACAGCATCCAAGAAAAGATTTTACAGCTCTATGTGTTCAATCAACCCAGTGACGGGACAGAAACTGACGGGCTGCGTTTGGCCAATGGATACGATGAACACCTTGCAGACTGGTGAAGAAAACACACACTTCTTTGAAGTTCATAAATTTTCAGTTGTTTTTGTAACGAATTGCATTTGTAAATTTTACTTCTCTTTCATTCTTTACACATAACATGTTTTATTTCCACGCGGTAGAGGACCTTTTCATGGACCTTAGAAGGGAGGTGAACTCAATTATTGTGCAATGTAACAAATCATTGTCTCATTCCCTCTGTTTTAAAGTAGAAATGGAGAGGAAAATGAAACATTAAAAGTGGCAGCTATGCAGCAGATCCTAAAAGAACTATGGCAACATCAGGTGACTGCCCCGGAAGTGAATCTCAGGTAATTTCAGTTCTGGTCTGTAAGAACCTGTACTTAAACTCTGGGAACATTACAGAGAGCTGAGATCAGCCAGGAGTGATGGGGCTTTCCTTGGATTTAGGGAGGTGGCCACCAACTATGGTGCGCTTAAATGCAGGAAATGCAATGTCTGTAAGGGGTACAGTTCACATTCTGAATTGGGCACTGTAAACATTTCCCACGAACCTAGGGTTCCATTTTTGGTGCCGGTGCTGTTGAAGCAAGCACATTTTCTTAGTTGTTAATAAAGTTTCAGGCATAGTATGTTAAAACAGGTCAGATACATTAGAAAAGATTTGTGTACTCATACTGCTTTTTGCCTGGGACACACATAGTTTCATTCAAGTTAGCAGTAAAAAAGTCACCTTAAATTTCAAGGAATATTGATTATGCAAAATTAAACACCAAATGAATTCTCTAATAAATGTTTATAAAGAAATTAATTTCAGGTTTGTGATGTCAAGTTTAACATTTTCTCCCTTGCATTCTAATGGTTGTTGTAATTTCATTAAGGTTGAAAAAAAGATTTTTATTGATTTTGAGAGAGAGAAGGAGGGAGGAGAGACAGAAAAAGAGAGAGAGAGAGAGAGAGAGAGAGAGAGAGACAGACAGACATCGGTTTGTTGTTCCACCTATTTATGTATTCATGGTTGCTTGTATGTTCCCTTACTGGGGATGGAACCTACAACCTTGGTGTATCAGGACGACAGTCTAACCAACTGAGCTGCCTGGTCAGGGCTTGGGTTTTTATATATAGGAATTTTATTTATAGTTGAGTCATTTTATTTCTTAAAATTAATCATAAAATATTTAAAAGTATATTTTTATTGATTTCAGAGAGAGGAAAGGAGAGGGAGAGAGAGATAGAAACATCAATGATAAGAGAGAATCACTGATTAGGTGCCTCCTGCACGCCCCCTTCTGGGGATTGAGCCTGCAACCCTGGCATGTGCCCTGGCAGGGAATCGAACCGGGACCTCCTGGTTCATGGATCCACACTCAACCACCAAGCCACACCGGCAGGCAATCATAAAATGTTTTAATTCCTTGGTTGTCTCATTTTTCTTTTGAGAAATATAAAAAAATACTTGAACATTTATAGAGTAAGATTTCAAACATCAAGTAGTACATATTGCTCAGAAGTGAAAATTTGTTAACATTTTGTCATGTTTGCTTTAGAATACACACACAGATACAGCACATAAAACGAAACCGCAGATGAAGTTTATTTCTCAACCCCAGGCCCAATCTTCCTTTGCCTTCAGAGTAGAAATGGAGAACTACTAAGAATTATGAATTGAATATTGTGCTTCTGCACCAGCTTTATACTTTTTATAACTTATCTTGGCATCTCTAGAATTTACCTAAATGGTGACATAGTCTGTGTGTCAGCTTGCAGCTTGCTTTCCCCACTAATGTTACTTTGGGGGATTTGTTCTTAATGTGTGTATAGAGGTAGTTCAGTCCTTTAGGATGCTCCTGTAGTGTGTTCCTTATAAGAATGTATCACATTCATAAATATGTATATAGTCTGTGTATATTAGGTACGTGTGAATCCACGTCCTGCGTGGTTCGGGGTTTGGGATCTGGAGAAGGGCCATGTGCAAATGACAGAGCTGAGATAAGAAATGATAATTTGGAAATATTGGGGGCCAGGTGGGAAGCCCAATGCAAGGGAAAGGACTTCCCTTGTGCTCAGGCCTTGCCATCCTTTTATTCAGTTAGGGATACACCTATAGCCCTTTGGCAGGCAATTTCCAGTAACAGACAGACTATCTTATCAGGAGGGATTTACATGACTATCTGGTCAGGAAGTTGCTTCAGCTACCATTGTCTCGACTAAACAGTCAGTGCATAGCTCTGACCTTTGCCGGGGCCCAAGGTTCACCAGTGTTCTGGGCTCCTAGTCCACACCTCTCTGCTAGTGAAGATAATGGGCGGCTTCCCACAGGTATGCATCCTATTTTATTTATTTCCCTTTTGTTGGACACTTGTTTTTCCAGTTCTTTTCTATTTCAAAAAGTGTTGCAGTGAACATCCTTCTACCCGTCTCCTTGTGCACACGTGCTCTAATAATGGCATTGCAGGATGGAAGGGATTGCATGTTTTCAGTTTTACTAGGTAATGATCAGTGGTCTGCCAGTAGTCCACAGTGCGTGCTAACACTTGAGAGCATCAGACTTTTAAATTTTGGTCAGTCTGATGGGTTAGAAATGGTATCTTGTTATTTTAGTTTTCTGATTACTTGTGAGTCATGATTTGACTTACTGAAATATTGTCATTTAAGTTAACATTGAAATTTATTTCAGTAATATTCATCCTAGTAATATAATAGCACCCTCCATTACAGAACAGATGCCTAATATACACAATTTGTGTTTTATCTCTTTTTTTCCTTGATCAGTCTTTTTAGGGTTTTATCAATTTTATCTTTTCAAAGAACCAGTTTGTGTTTGTTGACTTTCTCTTTGTTCATCTGTTCATTGATTTTAGCTTTTTATTTCCTTTAGTCTATTCTACTTGAGTTTAATTTTCTCTTTTTATAACATCTTGAGATGGAAACTAGGATCACTGATTTTAAACCTTTCTTCTCTAATGTATGTTTTAAAGCTATAACTTTTAATCTCTGCTTTAGCTGCCCCTCACTCATTTAAATATGTTGTATTTCCATTATTGTTCCGTTAAAATACTTTCTAACATATCACAATGGAAATTAGAAAATTGCTGGGCTTTTTAGAAACATACTATTTTATTTCCAAACACTTACGAAGTTTTATTTATCTTTTATTTAATTTTGGTTTGATTATATGTTGTCAGAAAATATAACATACTTTGTAAGTTTCCATTGTTTTGAAATTTATTCACGCCTGCTTTATGGCCTACTCATACAGGCTTTTTGGCTAATGTTCCATGTGTACTTGCAAAGAATACATATTCTGCAATTGTTGGGTGTAGTGTTCTACAAATGTCATTAAAGACAAATGGGTTATTAGTATTATTCAAATCTCTATGTCCTTTCTGATTTTTTTTTGTTCACTTGTTCTATCAGTTGCTGAGAGAGATGAGCTTTAGAAATCTTTGCTCTGATTGTAGATTTGTCTGTTTATTTACTTTTGGATCTATCACTTTCTGCTTTATATATTTTGAATCTGTTATTTGGTGCATTCATTTGGATTAGTTTTTGTTTTCTAGATTAATTGGTCCTTTTATTTTTATGAAATCTGTCTCTTTTTACCTTTTAATACTTTCTGCCTTGTATCTATTTTGTCTTATATTAATATTGCTATACCAGCTTTCTTATGGTTAGTGTTTCCATGACACACATGCAAATATATACTTATATTTTCAACCTATCTAATTCCTCATATTTAAAGTGTTTCTCCTATAGTGGTGTCTTTCTTCTTCTGTCAGATAATTTCTGCCCTTTACTTGGAGTATTGAGTCCATTAAAATTTAACGTAATGACTGGTATGATTAAGTCTACCATTTTGCTGTGTATTTTTTTTTTAAGTTGCATTTTTTCTTTGTACCTTTCTCCATTCTTGCCTTCTTGTGGATTAGTAACATTTTTTTTCCTGTAATTCTTTCTTATCTCTTCCATTAGCTTTTAAGCTGTATCATTTAAATATTATTTTAGTGGTTACTCAAGAAATTGCACTATGAATCTTTAACCTAGACCAGTCTTTTTTGGGACCACTTCACAATGTAAGAATCCTCCAGATTGGTTCCATTTACCAGTCCCCATTTTTTGTGCTACTGTAACAATTTTACGTCTATATATGTTATAAATCCCACAATAAATTATATTGTTTCTTTTTACTATCAAAATAGTAAAAAGGTGAAAAAAGTCTAAATGTTCAAAACTAGAAGATTGAATAAATAAGTTTTAATAATTCATAGAATGGAATACTGTCTGATATTAAAATGTGTTTAGAAGTGTATTTAATAATGAAGGAAAATATTCAGAATTTAATCAGTAGAAAACATGTCACAAGACAGAATTGTATGATCCCAATAAACCCCCTGTATCCATGTGTTTAAAGGTACACTTTAGATAAAAAGCCTGGAAGGATATAAATGTGTTAACTATTTCTATCTCTAACCAGCGATAGAGATTACAGATGGTTTGAATCTTCCACTGTGAACTCCTGTGCTTTCAAAAGAGACACAGGAAATTCACGGGAGTTACATTTATGTAAAATGTACATATTGGGCTGGAGTTGCTGCAGTGAGCTGGACAGCGGTTGGAGGTTCTGCCACCTTTGGCGCTGTCTTCCAGGCCAGCCCCTGGTGCTGCAAAGTGGAGCTGGGCCGCATGCAGGTCCCTGAGGTGTAAGGCCCTCCTCTGGGTCCTGAGCAGCATGTGTCAGTGGCAGTGCTGTCCAGTGAGGTGACACACCTGGTGCCAGGTCACCAGCTCCTTCCCTAGGCCTTCAGCGAGGCCCATGAGGCCCGTCCAGCGCTGTGTTCAAGCCCCGTGAGGTCCCCACAGTGCGACAGGCAGAGACGGGACTTCTTTCTCCCGGGGCTGGGCATCACTTTCAGATGGTCAGGCTTCATAGACACTAAAAATGCCTCTTTCTTGTTTCTCTCTTTGATGTTCTATTGAGGTTGCAGATCATTTTGTACTAGAGATAAGAGGTGAAGGTGGAGTGCAGGTGAGACCCCTCAATTCTGCTAGTGAGGATCACCCAATTGTTTGATAAAAACTTGGGTCAGTTGAATCTTCATAAAACCATCCTAATAACCCAGTACTTCCCCCCCCCGCCTCCCCCCCCCCCAAAAAAAAAGAAAGAGAAGCCTGTAATAATTTCCTTGTTCTCTCCTTGGCTTTGAGCAGGGGAGAGAAGAACCTGTGGAACACTGTGAACAGCACCTCCCAGAGGGTGTGCACCCCGAGGAGTTCGTGGCCATCGCGGACTATTCTGCCACCGATGAGACACAGGTAGCCGCGTGCATCAGCTCCATGTTCTGTGGATTCCAGCATGCTTGGAATTAGTGAAATGACAGAGGTAGTTTTTCAGAAAGTCATGCTAAAGTGAAAGAAGTGTTCAGATGTTTAGAGCCACGTGAGGCCTGTGAGTGGTTGATCCTTCCTTCCCAGCCTAACAAACTGTGATCCCAAGCCTGATGTGAAAGATACCTGTGTGAGGAATGGGGGAGGAAGTACCTGCTCCAGTTTCTGCTTGGGAACTTTGATTAAATGGAGCCATGGGGGCTGGGGCCCTGGGAGGGAGATGAGCAGCAGGGCACCAGCTACGCCCGCTGCCTCCTTCCTGGGTGGAGGCCTGTGTGAGGCTGCAGCCAGCGGGTCCGGAGCTGGCTGACATCCCCTTTACCTGGGGGTGTGGGCACGTGTGCGACCACTCACCTTCTATGGCTCGCTGGTTAACCTTGACTTCATATGCAATCAGATCTGGAAAAGAAAGTTAAGTGGGGCCTTGCTGCTTCTACCGGCCTGTCGTTTAAGCACAGCCACCAGTGAGTGTCACACGTTGATTTTCTGAAGCCACAGGAGCCAGAGGACCCCACCCCCACCCCCACCCCCACCCCTATCCTTGTTACTGAAAAGTAAGGTTATAAAATAAAAACACCTACTTGAATAGGGCTTTCTTTACTTTGTAACAGGAATTTCCTAGCCTAAGCCTCCAGTCACATAATCGGCTATCACACAGCTGAGTAACAGTGGAGAGGCTGTTGAGAATTTCTGTCCTAAGCCATTTGAAAATGTTTAATCTTGCTTTTAAAAAATACCAATTAAGCTGTGCTTTTCTTTCATGTAGATAGATTAGCCACAAAAATCTCTAAATCCTGGCGCCATTTTCATAAGTTGTCACTTGGTATAATTACCTATTGACTTCTTTTTGAAATGCTGTGATTTGGGCCCCAGTGATAGGGGATTTATTACAAAGTCACAGTTGAAATGACAGCTACAAGTTTTTCTTGAATTTTCACTTCTGCATATGTGTTTCCAGCTCAGTTTTCTGAGAGGAGAGAAAATTCTCATCCTGAGACAAACGACTGCTGACTGGTGGTGGGGCGAGCGCGCCGGTTACTGTGGATACATACCCGCGAACCACCTTGGGAAGGACCTGGAGGAGTGTGACCCCGAGGACACCTGGCAGGATGAGGAGTACTTCGGCAGCTACGGAACCCTGGTACTGCTTTCAGATCGCCTGTTCAGCTGGCCGCGTTCTAACTTGTCAAAGTGATTTCTGGGCTTCCACTCATCTCCGTTGAGAGCAGGGCTTGTTAGGCCACACCCTTTGATTCCAGTAGCAGGCTACTCAGCTCTGCTGTCGTAGTGTGCAAGCAGCCCCAGAACGTAAAGAAGCGAGCATGGCTGTGTTTCAAGAAAACTTTATGACACGGAAATTAGAATTTCATATAATTTTTATGTGTCATATTCTTGTTTTGATTTTTAAAAATCATTTAAAAATGTAAAAGCCATCCATAGCTTGTAGGCCATACACAAGCAGGTGGTGGGCTGGATTGGCCCATGGACTGTAGTGTTAGTTGACTCCTGGTTTAGGGATATTATCTGAGCAATGAGATTATGAACTTCTCAGTATTTTTAAAAAGTTATCAATTTTACTTTAAAAAGAAAATACAAAAAAGATATACTAGGTATAGCAACAATAATAATAATACCTCTAAGTAACTAACGTGTTAGTCTGTTTTTTTCAATGTGGATAAAGACCCATAATCCTATGGTCCAGACAACCCATTTATATTTTAAAACTAGATCAAAACTGATACTTGCAGATCGAATGTCAAAAACCTAATGTGGCCGAAACCGGTTTGGCTCAGTGGATAGAGCGTCGGCCTGCGGACTCAAGGGTCCCAGGTTCGATTCCGGTCAAGGGCATGTGCCTGGGTTGCGGGCACATCCCCAGTAGGAGATGTGCAGGAGGCGGCTGATCGATGTTTCTCTCTCATCGATGTTTCTAACTCTCTATCTCTCTCCCTTCCTCTCTGTAAAAAATCAGTAAAATATATTTAAAAAAAAACAAACAAAAAAAAAACAAAACAAAAAACCTAATGTGGAGTGAAAGAAGCAAGACATCAAAGAACAGTTAACGTTTGATTCAATTATATAAAGTTAAAAGGTATTGCCGAAACCGGTTTGGCTCAGTGGATGGAGCGTCGGCCTGCGGACTGAAAGGTCCCAGGTTCGATTCCGGTCAAGGGCATGTACCTGGGTTGCGGGCACATCCCCAGTAGGAGATGTGCAGGAGGCAGCTGATCGATGTTTCTAACTCTCTATCTCTCTCCCTTCCTCTCTGTAAAAAATCAATAAAATATATTAAAAAAAAAAAAAAAGTTAAAAGGTATTGTTTATGATGAGTATACGCAATAGCAAAACTCTGAAGGAGATCAGGGACCTGGTTGCTCTGAGGACCTGAAGGGTGCTGTGGGTCATCGGAGTCTCTGATCAGCAAGGCAGGGATGGGAACGTTGGGGTGCTAGCAGTGTTCTGGTGTTGGTTGCTCTGTAACTGAATTTGATAAACTTTTTGTAGGTATGTCATATTTCACAATAAACAATGCTAAATTCAATGAAGAACTGTTGACATATGTACAGTGATGTGGCACATAATGATGTTTCGGTCAGCGACGGGCCACGTATGTGATGGTGGTGTACCATGTGGCCAAGGTGTGCAGGGGGCTGTACCATCTAGGTTTGGGTTGGTGCACTCTGTGTTGTGTGCACAACAAAATTGCCCAACGATGCATTTCTCAGAAGGGATCCCACGCATGACTGCATGGTTAGAGTTTTCAGTCTCTTACGAAAGACATAATGAAATCCAGAGTCCGTGTCCTCACCCCCACCCTAGAGAGGCCACTGCACCTTGCGATTCCTCTCAGCTGCAGTGCCCATGCTTCCTCCAGGTCTAAGCTACATCAGTTTTAGTTTTTTAAATTTATAGGAAAGGAATATTCCACACACACTTTTCACTTTGCTCTTTTCACGTAGCTATGTTATTTTGAAGGTCTGTTCTTTATATCACCTACAGAGTATTGTGTTGCTTATAAAAAGACCATGTTGGTAGACTGTGCTTAGTTAATGGCTTTTTATCATGACAAGCAGTGCTGTGATGGATGTCCTCCTACACGAATACTGCTTAACTTTGCTAGAATTTCCATTGGGTAAATTCATAGGGTGTGTGTATGTTTTTTACTTTGGTGGATTTTGCCAGTTCGCCTTCCCAAAAGATTTACTGATTGTACACCCACCAGTGGTGTGTGGATACTTATTTCACTGCCACACAGCATCAAAGGGAAGCAATTTTTTAAAATTTAAAATTTAAATTCTTTATTGTTTAAAGTATTACATAAGTCTCCTTTTCCCCCCTTTGACCTCTCCCCAACTGCTCCTACCCCCCAGCACATGCCCTCACCCACCCCCCCTACTATCTATGTCCATTGGTTTTGCTCATATGCATGTATACAAGTCCTTTGGTTGATCTCTTACCCCCTCATTTCCTGCCTTCCCTCATAGGTTGGACAGTCTGTTCAGTGCTTCTATGACATTGATTCTATTTTTGTTCATCAGTTTATGTTGTTCATTATATTCCACAAATGAGTGAGATCATGTGATATTTATCTTTCTCTGACTGGCTTATTTCGCTTAGCATAATGCTCTCTAGTTCTATCCATGCTGTTGCAAATGGTAAGAATTCCTTCTTTTCTATACCAGCGTAGTATTCCGTTGGGTAGATGTACCACAGTTTTCTAATCCACTCATCTGCTGATGGGCACTTAGGCTGTTTCCAAATCTTAGCTATTGTAAATTGTGCTGCTATGAACATAGGGTGCATACTAGTATATCCTTTCTGGTGTTTCTGTTTTATTCCTAGAAGTGGTATTACTGGGTTAAATAGAAGTTCCATTTTTAATTTTTTGAGAAAACGCCATAATGTTTTCCATAGTGGCTGCACCAGTCTGCATTCCCACCAGCAGTGCAAGGGGGTTCCTTTTTCTCCACATCCTCACCAGCACTTGTTGTTTGTTGATTTGTTGATGATAGCCATTCTGACAGGTGTGAGATGGTACCTCATTGTTGTTTTGATTTGCATCTCTTGGATGATGAGTGACTTTGAGCATGTTTTCATGTCTCTTGGCCTTCTGTATGTATTCTTTTGAAAAGTGTCTATTTAGGTCCTTTGCCCATTTTTTGATTGGATTGCTTATCTTCCTTTTGTTAAGTTGTATGAGTTCCCTGTAAATGTTGGAGATTAAACCCTTATCGGTGATAACATTGGCAAATATGTTCTCCCATGCAGTGGGCTCTCTTGTTGTTTTGTTGATGGTTTCTTTTGCTGTGCAGAAGCTTTTTATTTTGATATAGTCCCATTTGTTTATTTTCTCCTTAGTTTCCATTGCCCTAGAAGCTGTATCGGTAAAGATGTTGCTACGACAAATAAGGGGGAGCAATTTTTTAAAAAAACCTTTATTGTTGAAAGTATTACATATGTTCCCTCTGCCCCCCTTGACCCCTCCAGGGAAACAATTTTTTATTTTAGAGGTGAAATATGGTATCATGCTTTTGATTTTCATTTTTAAAAGTGAGAATGATCAGCTTTTATATTTTACTAGAGGCCCGGTGCATGAAATTCGAGCATGGGTAGGGTCCCTAGGCCTGGCTGGCGATCAGGGCTGATCTGTTGGGCCACTGGCGGGGTGATTGGGGGGTTCCTGCTGGCACCCGCCTTGGCCAGCCTGGTGCCACCCGCTCACCACCCCCCCTCCCCACCGGCTGCCACAAGTCGCCTCCCTCTGCAGGGCAACCAGCGGGCTGATCACGGTGGGGGGGCCTGGGGCCTGCAGGCTGGGGGAAGCTCTTGCATTGAGCGTCTGCCCCCTGGTGGTCAGTGTGTGTCATAGCAACTGGTTGTTCTGCCGTTCAGTTGATTTGCATATTAGGCTTTTATTATATAGGCTTGGCCTTTTGTATTCCTTTTTGGGAAAACTTTCATACAATTTTCCCATTTCTCTTTTGATTTCTGTTGATTTAAATGTTCAATAAGCAGTTTAGCCTGTATTTATGTATTATACTTATCTCTTGCCACTCTTTTCCCCCATGAAACTTTTTATCTTTATGTAGTCTAATTTGTTTTTCTTTGTGAGTTTTAATGACCTTCTTTACTGCAAGATTATAAATATCATATATATATATATATATATATATATATATATATATATGTAATCTGTGTATATAATCTATATATGTAAAAGGCTTATATGCAGAGTGTCCCCTCAGGAGTTCAACTGGGAGACCAGGAGTTCGATCGCACACTATGACATGTGCTGACCACCAGGGGGTGGCGTGGAACGAAAGAAGGCCCCGGCTGGCAGCTGGCAGCCAGAAGGAAGGCCCTGATCGCTGGCAAGACCTTAAGACCCTACCCGTGCATGAATTTCGTACACCAGGCCTCTAGTAAATATATAAAAATCTTTCTTTTAGAACTTTTGTGATTCCATTTTTTACAATGAAATAGTTAAGTCACCTGGAATTTACTTGTAAAGAATAAGGAAAAATTTCGACTTGATTTCCCCATAAATATCCAGCTGTTTCTGTATCAGTTATTGAACCTCTTTTTCTGCTGATGTAGAAATGCACATTTATCATGTTAAATTTCTAGAATCTTTCTGGAATCTGTTGTTTCATTGATCTGTTTCTTTCTTCTGTAGTTCTAGATGCTTTTCATTATTGTAGCTTTTTAACTTTGGGAGAACTAGGCCTTGAGCACCTTTTATTTTTTAGCATTGTCATGGCTAGCTTTGGCTGTTTATTTTTTAGAAACAAATTTTGTTATCATTTGTTGTGTCCTCTCCTCCCCATACCAAATTATTTGGCATGTTAATTGGTATTGCATAAAAGTGTACATTAATTTAAGAAGTGACAACTTTGTTTTATGCTGACTCTCCCCATTTCTTAAGCCTTGTTTTATGTCTCTCAGAGTTTTAAGGTTTTGATAATACAAGGTTGTGTACCTTTCTTGTTAAACCTGTTCCTAGATATTTTTTATGTATTATTGTTGTAGATGGATGGGTGAAGTGTTGTGTAAATATCAGTTTGGCTAAGTTGTTTGATAGTGTTGTTCAAGTCTATGTCCTTACTGATTTTCTGTCCATTTCTATCAATCACTGAGAGAAGGGTCTGACCATCACTGTGAATTTGTCTATTTCTTATTACATTCTGTTGGTTTATGCCAGGGGTCCTCAAACTTTTTAAACAGGGGGCCAGTTCACTGTCCCTCAGACCGTTGGAGGGCCGGACTATAGTTTAAAAAAAAACTATGAACAAATTCCTATGCACACTGCACATACCTTATTTTGAAGTAAAAAAACAAAACGGGAACAAATACAATATTTGTATTTGCATGTGGCCTGCGGGCCGTAGTTTGAGGACCCCTGGTTTATGCTTTGTGTATTTTGAAGCTCTGTTTTTAGGTACAAAAGTATTTAGAATTATATCCTCTTGCTGAAGTGGATCCTGTATTATGAATGGGTCCTCTTTGTCCCTGGGAACATTCTTTGCTCTGGATGTATTTTTTCTGATATTAATGCTGCTACCCCAGTTTCCTTCCCCTGGCACCAGCACACCCTTGCATCCTAGCTCTGACTCTCTCTTGAGGTGATAGCTGCAGGCAGGATAGCTGGGTCTTGACTCCACTCTACCAGTCTCCCTATGTCCGTCCGTTTGTTTTTGTGAGGAGCCAAGGTGGGCTTGTGAAGGCCCGTTCAGACCTCCTGTTTGTCCTAACAGTCTGGGTGGCCTGGCTGTGTGTCTCCCTCTAAGCGATGCTGTTTTTAGGCTGGGTTTTCTGCAGCTCAATGAAACAACAGATTCCAGAAAGATCCTAGAAATTTAACATGATAAATGTGCATTTCTACATCAACAGAAAAGGAGGTTCAATAACTGATAAAGGAACAGCTGGATATTTATGGGGAAATCAAGTCGAATTTTTCCTTATTCTTTACAAGTAAATTCCAGGTGACTTAACTATTTTATTGTAAAAAATGGAATCACAAAAGTTCTAAAAAAAAAGATTTTTATATATTTACTAGAGGCCCGGTGCACGAAATTTGTGCATGAGGATGGGGCTGTGAGTGCAGCCTCTCCAGCAGTCAGAGCTCTGACTGACATCTGGCTTCATGAACCATCTGGAGGAGTCTTTCTCTACCTTCCTGAGCATTGAGCCCAGTTCTCAGAGGAGATGTCCTTGAGTTTCAGATGTTTTATTTCCTCTGTACATGCCTGAGAGCCTTGAGCTGAACCCCCAAGGATCAGCTCCAGAGCTACAGTTCCTACTCTCTCCAAGCAAATGAGGGACAGATTTATGTGTGAGAGTGACTTTTGGGCCCTGTGTGAAGAGGATTCTGGGGTGGGGCCCTGTGTTTCTCCTCTAGGATCTCTCCTGATGGCTTGTCCACGCCCTTTCTTGGTGGGTACTCAGCCAAGTTGTATCTGGTCGGGAATGTGGCAGTTCCTTTTGTCTCCAGTGGGAACCGTGATCAGGAGGGTGACGCCTGCTCTGCCTGCTAGTGGTCCACGTCTGCTTCTTCGCTCACCTGGCTCACTGGGCGGTGCAAGGAGAAGCTGCAGGCACCTCACTGAGGCTGAAGGAGTTTATTCCTTCACTGTTTACTCTTTATCTGTTGGCACATTTTGGTCTTTTGACTGCTCATGTATTTACATGTGGGGTTGAGAGGGTTAACTTAGGCCCCCATGTTCCACCTTAAACCACAGCTCGGTGCAGCTCTAATTATAGGCAATGACTCACACTGTGCTTTTCCTGTAGAAACTTCACCTGGAGATGTTGACAGACCAGCCACGAACAACTAAATATCACCACGTGATCCTGCAGAACAGGGCGTCCCTCAAAGACAAAGTGATTCTGGATGTCGGCTGTGGGACCGGGATCATCAGCCTCTTCTGTGCACATTATGCGCAGCCCAGAGCAGTGAGTAGGAACGAGCCTCGGTGACATGTCCTTCGTGTACCGGGCATCGTGTTGGCAAAGTTGGCAGCGTATCCTTGCAGGCTGAGCAGGTCAGAGGGCATGACATTGGTTAATGAGCCACAAACAGCACAGAGTGTGATAGGACAGATAGAAAATGTCCCGGTGAGCTGCATATGGTGTGTAGCTTTTTGAAATATTTATTTCCCTTGAATATAGAAACACATGCATCCCAAATGTATAGTTACCGTCCAAGTCTCGTCCCTGCCCTGAGCAGTGGCTACTTGGCAGGGACAGGACAGACCTCACTCTCTTTCTTTAAAGCACGCCTGGGCAGTGCAGAGTTGCAGCCCCTTGCACAGGCAGGTGTAAGTCCTAGTGTACAGGTGAGGCTGCAGTGCAGGGACCGCCTGAGTTCAGATCCTGTTGGAACCAGGACATGGTGCTCAGGACCCTCCGCAGAGAACCTGGATTGAAATGATGTCAGAAGCCACTGGTATCCTGAGAGTTGGGCTGTCCTCAGATGAGAGCCGAGAACCTCCTATCGGTTAGGGATTGCTGCTGTGTGAACAGGAGCTGGGTTCTGGCCTTACCCAGGGGGCCTTGGGCAGGAGGCCCTGTGTGGGTGCAGAGGCTTCTGTTCACCTGCAGCCCCAGGTCTGTTAGGCAGAAGGTGGGGTTGGAGTAGGATGCAGCTCCCTCCCCAGGGCTCCATCTATACAGGCAGCACACTGGCCCTTGTGCCGTCGGCACACTGCCTTCCTGCTGTCCCTGCCGTTTGCCCGATTCTCCGATGCAGGTTCTGACTCAGCTGAGGCGGTGACAGGCTGAGCAGTGCCAGCACGTGCACTGATGGTGCTTCTGCCACATGCAGGTGTACGCGGTGGAGGCCAGCGAGATGGCCCAGCACACGGGGCAGCTGGTCATGCAGAATGGCTTCGCCGACATCATCACCGTGTTCCAGCAGAAGGTGGAGGATGTGGTGCTGCCGGAGAAGGTGGACGTGCTGGTGTCCGAGTGGATGGGGACCTGCCTGCTGGTAAGGGCGGGGCAGTGGCTGGGCTGGTCTCTGGAATCTTCTTCACAAATCATGATTAATTTTGACGTTTTCTCTAAGGTCAAATGTAATTGATTTTTTTATATGAACGTTGGCCTAGTGTCTTATTTTTAACTGATTAAAAAAATGCCTTTATAAGAATCTGGTATACTTTCTTTCATGAGTGACTTACATAAACTCTGTTCTCTTTGGGAACCTGGGAATATTTAGTGCTTAATGTATAAGGCTGATTTTTTAAAAAAAAATATATTTTATTGATTTTTTACAGAGAGAAAGGGAGAGGGATAGAGAGTTAGAAACATCAATGAGAGAGAAACATCGATCAGCCGCCTCCTCCACACTCCCCACTGGGGATGTGCCCGCAACCAAGGCACATGCCCCTGACCGGAATCGAACCCGGGACCCTTGAGTCCACAGGCTGACGCTCTATCCACTGAGCCAAACCGGTCAGGGCAAGGCTGATTTTTGATGCAAGCAGCATCGTTGTCTCTTTTCCCAGCAGCCCCCTGTTTAGCGGCAGGTGCTCCCTGAGTCTCCCAGGTGGGAGTGGACAGTTTTCTGGTTATATATCCCCCTCCCCTGCACAGTGCGTTATGTGCTCACAGACCCTGAACTTGAAGGCCAGTGAGAGGTGTGGGAGCTGGGCCTACGTGTCTCCCTCTCCTTGGACCCTCTGCCCAGCCCTCTTCTGGCTCAGGATTTAAGACATTATAGTGAAACACCCCAATCTGAAATTTAGCATCTGTAAAAATCCAGAGAAATAGCATCTGGGTGACCGTGAGGGGAATGTGGCTGGTTTCCAGCGAGAGATCCGTTTAAGTAAGTGTTGCTACTAGTTCTTACAGCTGCAAAGAGTGGGGGAAATGCCAGCCAATGCCATTGGGCCTTTAGCCCTGGTGAAATGATGTCTGAAGATAAAATGTAAATAGACTCAACATTCATGATATAATTTGGCTTATTAATAACTTCTGTGGATTCCTAAGATTATACATGGGGGGCAGGGGACTCACTACACCGATAAACCATAAAGTGGACATTGGCCTCTGCCCCCCAAACACCAGTTAGTGTTTATTGAGTTCCTCCTGGCCATGGGGACATGGGGAGCCGGCCTGTGGTGGAGATGCGCCCACATGCCCAGTGCAGTTAGGGGATGCCTGGCTGCCAGCATCCAGCTCTGCTACTGGAGGTGGGACAGTGTGGGAGACAGGAGGAGGAGGGGGGAGAGAGAGTGGTGGATGAGGGGGAGAGGGAAGAGGAGCAGGGAGGAGGGGAGAGGAGGGATGGAACAGCCTCTGGCAGGGGCAGTGGCCTGGATTCAGTGTCCCTGTGATCCAGTGGTGGGTCGGGGTGGAAGCTGGGTTTAGGTGCTCTGTGCATGTGTTAGGCTGCCAGCTGCGGTCCAGGACTTTTAAGGGGTGGAGTAGAGATCAGTCACCTATGGGATTCTTCAATGGGACTGCAGTGCTGGTGAGGTCTTCAGGGTTTGGGGGTTGAGGGATGGGTGCTGGGGGTGTCAGAGTCGGGGAGGGCAGTTAGGGTCCATGGGAGGTTGCAGGGGAAGGGGCCAGAGAAGGGGAAGACTAGGAGGGGTGTTCTGGGGAGTGTTGGCAGGGGCCCACTGGCGGGGCAGGGGGGCGGGTGCGGGGCGCAGGGCCTGGTGAGCTCCCTGTCCTCTGGAGCCACTGATAGGTTTGTAGTGTCTCAGACAGAGGAGGCCAGATGGGGTCCTGGGAGTTGCTGCTGCGGGTGTGGGCAGAGGGAAGGGGTGGCTGGTGGGGCCCAGCAGGAGACTTGTGGGGTTGGCAGCTCCATTCTAGGTGCAGGTGCAGGTGTGGGTTTCAGGGAGGGAGTGTGGATTCCAGGTGGGGCCTCTGACTGGGTTGGGGGAAGGGAGTGTGGGTTCCAGGGAGGTGGTGTGGATTTGGGGGGTAGGAGAGAGAGGGCATGGACCCTGACTGAGCGCAGGAGTGAGTACAAACTGGGTGGCACCAAACTGAGGACAAGGACCCTGGAGCAGGTGGAGAGCCCTGGGAGGCCTGGCTGCTTTGTGCAGGTGCCTGGGGACATCCTATCAGGAAGGGTCCCCGTGGTGTCTCGGCCTGGCCCAGAGTTGGTGACACTGATACAGAGAGGTTGTGAATTTGGGAGCTGTCACAGTTTCACCCACTTGTAATGTCCCCATGTCCTTAGGCAGAACCCGCTGTTCTCTGCAGCTGCCCCTCTCCTGCGCTTCTTGCCCTCCTGGCATCCTCTTCGGGTTCCCGGCCTGTTCTCAGCCTCTCCCGCCCATCTTCCTACTCTGTTGTGATTACAGTGATGAGACAGAGAGATCATGGGACAAAGAAAATTCAGAATCAAACCCAAATATAAATGCACTTAGTTTATAATAAGGGGGGTTTCAGTCACTGAGGCAAGGATGTGTAATTGTCTAAAGATGCTGCTGAAACAATTGATTATTTTGCAGAAAATGGTTAGGTCCTTCTTCTCACCATAGGTTAAAATAAATCCCAGATGGGTTACAGAGTTAAGCATTTTTTAAGTGAACATAAAACAATTGTTCAAAATTTTATCTGATGTTAGGATGGGAAAGTCTTTCTAAAAGCAAAGCCCATAAAGAAACTATAGAATAAAGTGTTTGACCAGAGATGTGTCCTTTATAATAACCAACCTATAGATTATTAAAAGGTAAGTGAAACTGAAGAATTGCAGCTTATAAGACAAAGGGCTAATATCCTGTTTCATAAAGAGTTCCACTAGGCAGTAAGAAAAGCGTAAGATAAATAACTCCAGGCAGGTGGCCAGGGCATGAAAAAGCACACGATCAGACATATGAACGTTGTTTAATGTCACTAGTAGTCAAAGAAATAACTTAAAAATTTTTGAGATATCAAATTGGCTGAGAAATCACCTAATATCTGATGGTAGCCAGTGTCATTGAGATTTTGGGAAACTGTCAGACTCTTATTGGCAGTATAGATTGATAGAGGTTTTTGAAGGAAAACAAGGCATTGAAAATATTTAAGTGGTATTATTCTAAGATTTTTACATAAACTTATGCTAAAAAATGTATATGACACCATTTAAAATGGAAGAAAATTGGGAAAAGTACAAATACTAGTAACTGTGGCAGTCTACTATATAAGAGAATACTCTGTGGCCATTAAAAATTAGGCTTTAGGAAGATTCTTGATAAACTTAGAGAAAAGTTGGTGATAGTTTGTTGGTTTTAAAAAAAGCACTAAAAGATAATCGCTATATGATTCCAGTTTTGTTTGTAAAATCACATGCGGTAATGACCAAGCTTCAGGTCCAGGTGAGATGGAGTAAGCATGTCCTGGTAACTACTGAGTGACCGACCGAGGTGGGACGAGAGCGAAGGTTTAGTCTGACCGTTAGCCACGCCCAGTTCTGAATTCTAACTCAAAATGATGTGACTTCAACCCAAGCTGCAATAGGAGATGAACATTGATGTGTGGGTGTAAGAAATCCTCCGAGACCTGTTGGCTGGTAATACTCTTGAGGGTTAAACTGGAAAGATTCCAGACCGTCCGAATGTGCAGACACTGGCCTCAGTCACCATGTCTCCCATGTGTCTCTCCCTCCCATGCAGTTTGAGTTCATGATTGAGTCCATCCTGTACGCCCGGGATGCATGGCTGAAGGAGGGTGGGATCATCTGGCCGACCACTGCCGCACTGCACCTCGTGCCCTGCAGTGCTGACAAAGACTACCGCAGCAAGGTTCTCTTCTGGGACAACGCCTATGAGTTCAACCTCAGCGCTCTCAAGTGAGTGTCCGGGGCTCAGGCACCCACAGGCACACTTGGGCCTCCCACAGTGTGAACTGCAGGCATTTCTAGGGCAGAATAATGTACTCTGTTATAGAACTTGCCATGAAACTATCTAAATTTACTCATGTGCCTACGAATTTTGCATGTTGCCTTTAATGCCTTTAAACTGATAACAGCTGTGATGGGAATTGCACTGTCTTCTGCAATCTAAGGTCCCAAATATAATGGGAAAAATAATGTAATGTTTACAGACGAGGCCTTTATAAATGCGTGGGCCATTAAAACACATATATATGTTCCCACGAAGAGCTATAACTTTTAAATAAGCATCAGAACATTTGATTTTCTGGTTTTTAACATATGACACACTTGCACAGTTGAGCTTCAGGTTTGATTTCCTGATAAGGCCTTCACATTGCCATGCTGCCTCTCAGGGAAGGATGGCAACATAAGCTGCGGCTGCTTCTGAGAGTGCCATGGTAATTAAGCCCTGTAGTTAGGGGAGGGCCATTTGTCAGAA
>NW_005871211.1:2924564-2948478 GCF_000147115.1 Myotis lucifugus | reverse complement strand
TTTTTATCATCAGAGAAAACTATTAAAATATGTACATACAGTGGAATCTTTATTAAAATGTTTACCTATATTTGCTATTTCAGAAGTTACTACTGTCCTTAATTTTTGAAACATTTCCATGGTAAATAACTGATTACTTACTGGCAAACACAGAGATCAGCCTGTGAAATGGAATGTTAGGGGAGGACATGCAAAGGGCCATGCAGGAGGTCCAGCGGTGTCTCCTGAGAGTCAGGCCCAAGAAGGTGCCTTCAGTCCTGCTGATTCACTGCATTTATTAAGGAATAACCTAGAACAGGAATATATTTTTTATTTGCTGTATAATAGAAGTTCCATGAAAGGTATTTTATAATAACACTAGAGACCCGGGGCATGACATTTGTGCATTGGGGGAGGGGGTTCCTCAGCCCGGCCTGCGCCCTCTCACAGTCTGGGACCTCTTGGGGGTTGTCCAACTGCTGTCTTAGGCCCTCAGGGGAGTGGGTCTAAGCAGGCAGTCGGATATCCCCCAAGGGGTCCTTAGCACTGCCCCAGAGGCAGGAGAGGCTCGCTGTGCTCCCCAGCCGTGAGCCCAGTTTCTGGCTGAGCAGTGCTCCCCCTGTGGGAGCACACTGACCACCAGGGGGCAGCTTCTGTGTTGAGCTTCTGCCCCCAGTGGTCAGTGTGTGTCGTAACAACCAGTCGTTCTGCTGTTCGGTCAATTTGCATATTAGCCTTTTATTATATAGGATAGATTCTAAAAAAAACCCCACACACACTGTACCCTGTGTATCCTGGGTATGTGGTGAAGGTTGCTTTCTATGTGTTCAGACCTCGTGAAGAGGGCAAAAGGGAAGTGCCCATTGCTGTACTCCGGCTGCTTGGTCTATGGGGAGGGTTGGGGGGAGGGACCCATTGCTACACTCAGGCCTGTGGGGAGGGTTGGGGGGAGGGACCCATTGCTACACTCAGGCTGCCTGGCCTGTGGGGAGGGTCAGGGGGTGGGGAGGGACCCAGAGTTGGGCTTTCAGGGCTGCAGACAGTGGTGTAGAGTTCCTGCTAATACAGAAGAGAAAAGGCATGCCCTGTTGTCACGTGTGTCTGAACCTGAGCTGTTGGTGATGGCTTTGAGTAATTACTCTGACCTTTTCCCCAGATCGTTAGCAATTAAGGAGTTTTTTTCAAAGCCCAAGTATAACCACATTTTGAAACCAGAAGACTGTCTCTCTGAGCCGTGCACTATATTACAGCTGGACATGAGAACGGTGCAGATCGCTGAACTGGAGGTGAGGCTGTGTAATCGGTGCACACATGTGGGAAACTTGTTATACAAAGACACAGATTTATACGCTTTTTGCTATTGATTTTCCCATAGTCTTTTTTTCTTATGGTCTATTCTGATTTTCTTTTATATGTTTACATTATTTTCTTTCTAGTTAACCTCTTTAACATCTTCCATTATTTTTAAAGATTTAAGTTTAATATTATCAGCATCTTCAGATTCAAATAAATTATATCCAATTTCATGATGGAATTTTAAAAAATATATTTTTTAATTGATTTCAGAGAGGAAGGGAGAGAGAGGGAGAGAGATAGAAACATCAATGATGAGAAAGAATCATTAATTGGCTGCTTTCTGCATGCTCCACACTGGGGATTGAGCCCACAACCCGGACATGTGCCCTGACCAGGAATCGAACTGTGATCTCCTGCTTCATAGGTCAACACTCAACCACTGAGCCACACTGGCTGGGCTTATGATGGAATTTTAACAAAAATTTTTTTCTAAGTGTTTTTAGCTATCCTTGACAAAATTTAGTTCTTTCTTTTACTTACCTTCTCTTGTCATAAGGGCGTATGTAGGTTCAGGACCATCCCTTTGGGAGAGACAATGTTTGAACACAACCAACCATCCCCCCCCAACCCCCAACTGAGAGTTTGATGGTAAATACAACCAACCATCCCCCCCCAACCCCCAACTGGGAGTTTGGTGGTAAATCAGTATGCAAACTGAAATTTTGAGGTTTTGTTAGTTTCAGCTACAATTGTAGAGACCCAGCCTTGAACTTTCTATGCAAAGAACTGAGAAGAGAAGGTATTCACGAATTTTGGGGCAGAAAATTAGGCAAATGAGGCCCAGATTGCTTGAACACCTTTTCTGATTATCTGCTCATTTGAATTCACAACGCAAGTTTTAGTATCTACTTTCCCTAGGAGGATATTTGGGATGGTTTTTTGACGCGTCCAGTTAAACTAGCAAGTGACAGGTTTGTTTCACAGTTGCTGAGATGGTGGTACCGGCAGTGTGGTGGGATCTGTGAAATGTGCCCGAGCGGAGGAGAGGTTGCCGAGTCTCGCTCAGACAGAGCTGAGGTAGCCTGTGTCACGGGCCTATGAACCCATGTCCGTTTTCTTTTTGTTTGTCTGATCACAGACAATGAAAGGCGAGCTGTGCTTTGATATCAAGAAAGCCGGCACTCTGCATGGGTTTACGGCCTGGTTCAGTGTCCGCTTTCAGAACCTGGAGGAAGAGGAGCCACAGCTGGTGCTGAGCACGGGACCGTTCCATCCGTGAGTGTCTGCTCCTCCCGCTGGCGCACGGGTGCCCATGGAGCGTAAAAGGGCTTGCCTTCAAGTTATTGGCCTGACAAAAAGCACGACAGAGTCATGAATTTAAAGATCTAGTAATAGTGAACGTTGACTTAAAATCTCTCTAGACCAGCTGACCCCTGGGTTGGGGAGCTGCGATGTGGAGCCAGGTGTGCAGTGGGTGGGCGCCGGGGCCCAGGCTGGGTGGAGGTGAGTTGGGGTCTTGTGCCCCTACTCGTCCCTGCACTTGGCTTCCTCAGGCTGCTCCTGGCCCCCCTGGATGAACAGAGCGGGGCTCGGGGTTGAGCAGGCTTTGTTTTCTCAGTTGCCCTAAACGCTGCTACAGGTTTTTTTTTAAGTATATTTTTATTGCTTTCAGAGAGGAAGGGGGAGGGAGAGAGAGATAGAAACATCAGTGATGAGAGAGAATCAGTGATCGGCTGCCTCCTGCACACCCCACACTGGAGATGGAGCCCACAACTTGGGCATGTGCCCTGACTGGGAAATGAACCGTGACATCCTGGTTCATAGGTCGACGCTCAACCACTGAGCCACCGCAGCCGGGCTGCTACCGCTTTTCATAGTTAGCAGCATTCTAGGGGTGTTTACTCAGACTTTTTTGCCGAAGGCAGATGTTTCCTGAGACACAGCGTTTTGTGGCTGCACACTTGTGCCCACACCGGGAGCTGATGTCTGCTCATGGTGCTGACCCAGCAGCCCGTGGAAATGCTGCCTTCATGGGGGCTTTCAGTAACTGCCCTGCCACGCCCTCAGGCACAGGGCTCAGCTAGGAGTGAGCAAGGCCGAGGGCGGGGAGTGGTTATGCTGTTTAGGCCTGAAGGACCCCGGCGAGTGAGGCCGAGAGCTGCTTGCCCAGAATGTCCTGTGGAGGTTGCCGGGCTGGGACTGCAGCTAGTCCTCCCGGGGCCCCCGGCACAGATGCGAGCGCTCACCTAGGAACCAGCGGTGAGCGCTGTGTGCCTGGGCCCGTCTACACGCAGGTGGTAGCAGGGACAGGGTGGCGGTGGGCATGGCACAGCCAGAGGACTCAAGCTCGTTGAAGGGCCAGGGAAAGAGACCCCCATGGTGGCTGAGGGAGGTGGCCCGAGCGTCGCCTCAGCTGGGCATGATCTGGGGCCACATTGGATGCCGGGGAGAGGACATGACAGGGGATGAGCCTACAGAACTTAAAGGGTCCCAGAGTGTTACTGTTCCCCCAGATGTCACAGTGTGTTGTACGCAGCAATCTAACTTCACAGAAATAGCGTGTTTTGGACAGTTTCCTCAGTGTGTATTTCTTCTTAACTGCGGAAACTAGAACCGCGGCATCAGTGGCTCAGAGAAAGAGCTGGGTGACTTGGGGTGGACACTGGCTGTGCCAGGATATGGAGGCCGGGTTGACCCTTTGAGGGGCTGGGGAATAGGCACCATACGGGGATCCTGTGTCTGGCCATGTGCCCTGAGCACCCCAGTGTTCCCGGGGCCACCAGGGTGAGCCCCCCTCCCCACTCCCGGGATCTGAGCAGTGTCCAGCAGCCGTGTCCTCGCTGGGCTGTGTCTGCCTGCAGTAACCCTAAGAGTCTGGCCTAAGGAGGGCTCCAGTAATGCCACCCCCGTGTCTTGCAGCACCACCCACTGGAAGCAGGTGCTGTTTATGATGGACGAGCCCGTCCCCGTCCACGCAGGGGATGTGCTCACAGGCTCGATTGTGCTGCAGAGAAACCCAGTGTGGAGGAGGCACATGTCCGTCGCTCTGAGCTGGTCTGTCACTTCCAGACAGGACCCCACGTTGCAGAGAGTAAGATATTTAGCTGTAAAGGCGTATGTTGTGGTGCTGGGCTGGGGGATGGGTCGGCGGATCACCGTGGCGGACACTCCCTGCCCTGGCCAGACACCATGGCCACGCCTTGTCTGCATCATTTTTCTCATTCTCATGATGGGCAGTGGATGCTGTTATTTCCAGAACAGGAAACGGAGGTGCAGGAAGGTAAGTGGTTTGTTCTGTGACACAGCTAGTCAGTGAGAGGAGACCCAGACTGGCTGGGGCCACCCCTCTGTGTCCGGGAGCCATGAGTGGAGAGAAGGGGCCGAGGGCTGAGCCATCATGCAGCCTGGCACACACTTGGTGCCCACAGGCACTGGGTGTGCAGCTGTGCGGTGTGAGGGACATGGTCTGACCAGGTGGCAGTTTGAGGACTGAAGAGCCATTGTTCCCACAAGTGAAACAGTGCAGTTGGCAGGCCTTCCGCTTCAGAGGCCATTGAGAAATGGATTCTCTTCTTCAGACCTGGGCTTAATGTAGGAGGGAAAAGAAAATCATCACATGGTTTCCCATTGTTTATTTTTTAAAAAGATATTTTTGTTGATTTCAGAGAGAGGAAGGGAGAAGATATATATAGAAACATCAATGATGAGAGAGAATCACTGATCAGCTGCCTCCTGCAAGCCCTCTATTGGGGATGGAGCCTGCAACCCAGGCATGTGCCCTTGACTGGAATCGAACCCGGGATCCTTCAGTCCACAGGCCAACGCTCTATCTGCTGAGCGAAACCCACTAGGACTCTCATTATTTTTGATTCCTGTTTTGTGCTTTGCTTTTCGGTAACTTTATGTTAAAAGTTTGTCATTTAAAAAAATTCTGCACCTGAATGCCATTCTCTTGTCCAATATTAAATTATTACTAGGAAATACTGCGTGTTAATCAAACTTTAATGATTTGCTATTTGATTGACTTGTTTCCTTTGTCTTTTTCAGGTTGGAGAGAAAGTCTTTCCGATCTGGAGATGACAGTTGAAGTTCTCTTTGGGAAGCAGTGTGAGCTTGTTGGAGGAACGCACAGGAGCGAGGAGCTCACACCAGATGTGAACACTCCTTCTTGTGAAACCTGCGGACGCTCACTCTGCCTTGCAGGCGGTCACACCCTTCTCTGTGGCCCCACGACAAACGCTCGGGCTGCCCTAGCCACTGTCACGGCCCGTGTCTGTCCTCTAGAAGTAGCTGTGTTTCCAGGTGTCCACAGTGCTGTCCACAGTGCCCACCTGTGGACAGGCTGGGGCACAGTGTTCCTAAGCTAGGTCTAGTTCCACACTCATAGGACGCGCGTCAACCTTGTACTCCTGTGAAGTGACTGTCGTGCATCATGTGTTACTGGTGTCCTTACTGCCCTCAGTTCATCCACTCACCATGCAGAACGTGGGGTTGCACAGGGCCGTGCAGGACCTGGGGTGGCAGTGCATGCGCTGGGCTCTGCATGAGGTAGTACCTTGTAGAGATGTCTTCCAAATAAATCGTGTTGGCACATAGTACATCTCAATAAATATTTTTAAATAAACGAATGTTCGTGTAGATCCTACTTCTGTGCATGTACCTGATTTGCACAAGCGTGGAATTGTACTACGCGCATTGCTTTGTAACCTTTCTCATCTGGTATTAGGAAGAAACTTCCATGCCATCAAAACAACATGTGTGTGTTGTTTTGATGTTTAGTGAACTTTCTGTCTATCTATATAAAAGCTGAAGCGACCGAATGACCGAACGACTGGTTGACTGGTCACTATGATGCGCACTGACCACCAGGGGGCAGACGCTCAACACAGGAACTGCCCCCTGGTGGTCAGTGCGCTCCCACAGCAGAAGCGCCGCTCAGCTGATCGACAGGCACCAGACGCTGGGCTCATGGCTGGCGAGTGCAGCTGTGGTGGCGCCAGCCTTTCCCGCCACCCGGCAGCACTACTGAGCCGAGGCGGCAGGCGCAGTGGGGCCAGGATGAGCGGAAGTGGTGTGGCACCTGGCCTGGGCTCCGGTTCCTCCCTGGCCGCCTGCCGCTTGGTGCACTACTACATCCCTCGGGGGATGTCAGACTGCCGGTTTCGGCTGCCTCCTGCACACCCCACACGAGGATCGAACCTGCAACCCGGGCATGTGCCCTGACCAGGAATCGAACCATCATCTCCTGGTTCATAAGTCAATGCTCAACCACTGAGCCATCCCAGCGAGGCCAGGTGCAGCCTTCTTGAGGGCTGGTGGTTCCTCCTGGGTCTGGCTGGATCCTTCGTCCCATCTGAGTGGGCAGCAGTAGGCAGGCAGGTCTCAGGACAGCCACTGAGGCAGGCCTGGGCAGTTCTGCAGCTCAGCACAGCCGGGCCCTGCCAAGCCTGCGGTGCTGCTGGGCAATCGAACAGCTACCTGGGCAGCATAGACAGCTCCCTGGGAATTTTTAATTCCTAACATCCAGGAGGTTGAGACAAGCACCTCCTCCCTCGCAGCCTCAGCCTGCCGAGAGAGGTGACGAGTCGAAGATGGGGGAGCACCTGCACCTCCCAACAGGAGGTTTCACTCTGGGGCCACCTGGTCTCTGAGACCCAAATGTGCCCATGGTCCAGCCCCAATGGCCTCTGGGAAGCTGTGGATTCCATGGTTTAGAATAATCCCTGAGCCTCCGGCTGCTTCACTGAGCAAGAATTTCCCACCACCCTAGTCTTAGGAGACCGGAAGGAGCCACGTTGTTCTTCAGGGATGGCTGACTGACGTGGCCGGGGCAGGTGTGACCTCTGGGCTCTCATCTCCCAGGGACACAAGGGAGGTCTGTGTGCCTTCCCCGGGCACATGGGCTATTCTGGGCCAGTCTCTGCGATGCAAGGACCCGATGCCCAACACCAGGGGAGCTGCTTCTGCCATTATGGGGGGACAGCAAGAGCCCCGGACAGGTGTCTGCAGCCCATGGCTCTAGGGGAACCCCCTTCTCTGTGGCTGGGCCCCACAGCGGTGCAGTGGGCCACCAGTGATGTGGAACCTGCTGCTTTCCTGCCAGCATCTGTTCCCACCCTCAAGTCCAGCCCCTAAGCTTCCCTTTGGGAAAGACATCTCGCCTGCTTCCATTCCAAGCAGTTCCTGAGTCCTGACCCCACATCTAGCCAACCCCACATGCAGCTTCTGGGTGCTCTGGTGGGTTCCAGAATGAGACTGTGACCCAAGCAAGGCCAAGGAAGAAGAAACCTTTCCCGGTAGAATGGACCGTCAGCGGGTGTCAGCCTGGCACTGGGGGAGGCGGAGACCGTGCCTGTGAGTGGGGCACCAAAGGCACTTAGGATGGAGGGTTGCAGAGGGACCAGGTCCGCCTGCGGGAGTGAGAACCTGGACCTGCCAGGCCCAAACCCACTCCGAAATTTGCCTCTTGCAAGTATTAATTTATTCCTACCACTTAGAATTATTTACTTTACTTCAGTAAGTAGGCCCCGTTCCTTGCAATAAAGCGTGTCCTGGCTGATACATCAGAATCAACCATTCCCGAGGCTCCCTCTGCCCCGTGCTGGTGTCCTCGCAGGTGGGGAGTTTTGTAGCCTCAATATTCCACTGGCATCCCAGCTGCCTCACCTGCCTGAGGGGCAGTCACTTCCCCCATCTTCACCCCTCTCACCAGTCTCTATGGCTTCTGCACTCCTCGGCTATGATACTTCTGAAAAGCTGTACTTCACGCTGTTTGTCAAGTTGCTTGCTCTGTAATTTAGATGTGAATCCAGTTTGAATCTGGGAGAGAGTGGATGCAGCTTCCAGCTACTCTGCAGCCGTCTTCCAATTCCTTTGCTGTCTTTCATCTCTGCTTTTGCTTTTCTCTCTCTTCCCTCTTCCCCTCTCTTTTTATCTCTCTCCTCTTTCTCCTCTCTCTCACCTTTCTCTCCCTTCTCTTTTCTTGTCTCTCCTCTCTTCTCTCTCTCTTCTCTTTTCTCTTGTCCCCCTCTCTCTTCTCTCTCTCTCATTTCTCTTTATTTTTCTTACGCCTTTTGTCTCTACTCTCTCTTTTCTCTATTAGTATTCCGAAGGCAGATATACAAGCCTGAAATCCAAGCCCAGCCACGCACTAGCTGGGGAACTTCAGACAGGTCCATCTCTCGGAGCCTCAGTTTCCTCTTCTGTGAATAGATGGCGCTGATCACAGCATCCACCCGCGGAGATGATGAGACAGTCGAGTGTGTGAGCAGGGCAACCGTGATGCAGGACCCAGAACCTGCCTGCCACGCAGCGGGCGCCGTGCCAGTGCCAGCTGCTCTGACTGTAGGGTGGTTGTAGATCACGTATATCCATCTGGTTTCGTTATGTATATAAAACATGACATTCATAACATTTTATGACATATATATCTACATTACAGAGTGTTAGCTACTTTTATTATTTGGTAAAGGAGCAAATAAAATGTGCCACAAGGTGGGTGAAATAGCACAAGTGAAATGCCGGGCACTCCTGTCGTCGCTGTCTCTGTGGCGAGGCTCGGACAGACTCCTCCTCTGACAGTCTTCCTCCCCCTCTTCCTACTTAAATAGCTTTTATTTACTTATCGTAAGAAGACTCCACCTGGATCTTCCCCTTAACAAGTTTCCACGTGCACAGCGCGGTATGGCTAACTGTAGGCAGGCTGTCCAGCAGATCTCTACAAGCCACTTACCTGGTACAGCTGAAGCTTTGGGGAACGTTTTTGATGACGTCAGCAGCAGCAGCAGAACACGCTGCGATGACGAACGTTCTGAAGGTGGCAGCAGAGTCCACGCTTCAGAAACGACTCCAGGCTCCTGTAGACGGATATACGCCTGGGAGGGGTGAGACCAGCGATCCCCGGGGTCTGCTTTTGCGTTGCAAACTTCCCCTTCGCTATGACTGTTGCCGGGAAGGGGTGTGTCGGAATATTTCGGGAAGCTGCTCTAATGCAAATGATATCTGGGAAGCGGGAGCCAGCTATTATTCATTAAAACCTCAGGCGACATGAGAGCATTCGTGCATTCATAGGATGCAAGGAAGCGGAACCGGCGGTGGAGGTGAGGGAGAGGGCGAGGGAGCAGGAAGAAAAAGGCGTGGGTTTGGGCAGGCACGTCCCTTGGCCCCAGGACTCCTTGGTCTGTAGGGCGGGCCACAGCCAGGGAGAGCCGAGTCCTCTAAATAAGGAGGTGCGGGCGCAGAACAGGGTCCCCCCTTTCCGGGTCTCAGGCAGTGAAGGCCGGGGACAACCTCATGCATAAGCTTTGAATGACATGTAGATTCCCTCATGCGATGTGTACAGATCAGATTCTCTGTCTCTATTACAGATCCAGGGGAAAATGAAATGGACCAAAGGAGACCTGAACATTTTCAAGGGTTGGGAGTCGCTCTCTCCAACAGATGTGAAATACCTCACATAAACCACCAGATGGCAGTGTTGCCCCACAAAAAGCTCGCACTCAAAAGTTCAATCTTGTAGCTAAAAAGTACTACAATCACATGCGTTTCCCAATGCAGTAGCAATTGAAATTGTACATATAATAAACATTATCTTATATTTGTACTTTCCCCATAAATGAATAATACCACATTTGTTGTTATTGTTAGTAGTGGTGCTTAGGTCTACTTCAGTCATTGTCTTAGGAAAATGGGAGACTAACAGTTGTATTGTGTGTGACTCTATGCATTTTATGATTCAGCACCATTAGTAAAAAAACAAAATCTAAGCAGTATGTGAGTTGATGTATAATATTCCCGCAGCCAGAATATACCAACCCTGCCACATTGCAAGACAAAAACAACATGACACTGTTTAGTTCGTAATTTATTCTTGGATTTGCAGCCTGTGGATTTTCCCTAAAAGCATAAAACAAAATGGTTACAAAATATGGTCTATGTAATTTACATATTTTATAATCATTTATATAAAAAAGATCTCTGTTCAATGCATTTATGTGGCTGAAAAAATCGCTAAGGTGGTTATCAAATGAGAGAATGTACTTAGACGACCTACCACAAACCTCCTGCACAGCAGGGATCATAAGAAATAGAGGCTGTTGTCCCACTTGTTAAGAAGAAATGATAGATGAGAAGTAAATGCAACCGTTCGTTATGGCGGGCTCAGGAGCGGCCAGTGAAACAGCAGGCCGTTGCTTTAGTGGGAACATCACCGGGTGCGCTGTCTTCTGTGCCTCCCTCGCTGGCTGTGCCAGGGCATAAAAAACAACCGAGGCTTCTACCCTTCAATAGACACGCAGACCAGTGTTCAGCAAATGACCATTAATACCTTTCAGGAATAGCAAATCCATACTTTCCTGTTTTGCTCAATTTGGGGTAAAGCTTCAGTGTAAATTTAAAAGAACACTTTAAGGGGCAGTTTTCTTCTGGGCTCTGCCTTGTGTATGGTTTCTGTGATAGCCTCAGAGCAATAGAGCACCTGGTAGCCATGTGACTGCAGCTTTAAGACACTATTAAATGAAAGGGGACATCTGTAATGCTTAAAAAAAGAAAAGGAAAGGAAGGAAAAAAAGACACTTTTGGACGATACACGGCTATTGAATGATGCGGGCATATCAGGCCAAGATGAGTGGTTTTACCTGCTGGGATCATCCAACTTTCACCATCTTTTCTTGTTTTAGTCTTCCTCCTCCTCCTCGTAGGCACAGATAGGGTGAATTCCTTAATTAAGCAAGACCTTGTTTGGGCCAATTTAGGCTCTAGTCATTCATCAAGATTTCCCCTCCCTCCTTCCCTCCCTCCCTCCCTCCATCCTTTCCTCCTTCCCTCCCTTCCTTCCTTCCTTCCTTCCTTCCTTCCTTCCTTCCTTCCTTCCTTCCTTCCTTCCTCCCTTCGTCTCTATTTTCTTTCTTGGCACCCTATTGCTTTGCTACTTACTGCGTGCCATTCCTTTTAGTGCCCAACATTAGAAGTAAGTACTTTATTTAATTTATTAGTTCTTGTATGGACTGAATTGTGCTCCCCCCACCCCCATTCATACATTAAAATCGTAACACCAAGTACCTCAGAATGTACTAGTAACTGTATCTGGGGATTGGGTTTTTAAAAAGGTAACTAAGATCAGATGAGTTCATTGGGGTGGACGCTCATCTAATGACTGATGTCCTTATAAAAATAAATCGGGGCACAGACAGTATAGAGGAAAGGCCTTGTGAGGACACGGTGAGAAGGTAGGCGTCTACTAGCCAAGGAGAAGACCTCAGAAAAAATTAACCCTGTCGGCACCTTGATCTTGAGCTTCCAGCCGGTAGAGCTGTGAGACAATACTTTTCTGTTGTTTAAGCTACACAGTCTGTGGTACTTTGTCACAGCAGCCCTAGCAAACTAATCCATCCTCTGAAATTATTTTTTTCCTTATACATATGGAACACTTCAGGAATTTGTGCCTCATCTTTGCACAGGGCTCATGCTAATCTTACCTGTATTGTTACAGTTTTACTATCCGTGCTGCTCAATGAGCACTGCCCTTAGATTATTTACCCCCCAAATTTACAAAGTTTTTTTAAAAATTGGCTTTCTCGGATTTCAGGTTTCACCACGGCTGCTGCCTGACTCCATCGCTGCGGAGTCAGAGTGGCGAGTGCTGCTTTTGCCTGCGTGTGAGACAGCGAATCCCAGCATGGCTGAGCCCCTCCCATGTTTGGGTAAAGATATTGAAATCCTGTAGATGGCAGCATGACATCACGAATGACCACTTTAGAGCGAAACCACTGTGTCACTGTCCCTCTTGACTTTTTTCTCCCCCTTTTTCTTCTTTCCCTAGCGGGCAAGTTACTGGAACCTTTTAAAAAATGATTATTTTTGGTGAAAACTTGGAAAAGCAATTATGCCTGTTTTTCAAGTTCACTCCTGTGGCCTGTACTACAAAGTACCAATCAGCAACGTCCCCTTGAAAAGCCTTTAGGCAAACACTTTGTTATTCTAGCTACCCACTCGGAGAATCCCAGCTTTAGATTTAAACATATTTTGAAATTAAGCCTCAGAGATGTTCCCAGCCTTTTTTCAATTTTCTGAAGATAAGTTTACCAAATGTTAACAAAGAAGTAATTATTCTCAGAACTTAGGGCAACAGGGCAATGGGACTGAGAACTGCCTGTTAGACTGAGGCCAGCGTGTTACTCTGTAATGGACATACAGACGCAGTTCAATTGCCCTGCATTTCTTTTCTTTTCTTTTTTTTTATTTTAAAAATATATTTTATTGATTTTTCACAGAGAGGAAGGGAGAGGGATAGAGACTTGGAAACATCGATGAGAGAGAAACATCGATCAGCTGCCTCCTGCACACCCCTTACTGGGGATGTGCCCACAACCAAGGTACATGCCCTTAGCTGGAATCGAACCTGGGACCTTTCAGTCCGCAGGCCGACGCTCTATCCACTGAGCCAAACCGGTTAGGGCATGCATTTCTTTTCTTAACAGAAAAAAATTGTTGCTTCAGGGAACTCCAATAATGACTGTTTTCAGAAAAATCTAAAACCCCAAACCAGGGGTCAGCAAACTTTCTGCACAGGTCCACATAGTAACTGTTTTCAGCTTTTTGGGCCACGTGGTCTCTATGGCAACTGCTTTACTCAGCAGTTGTTTCTGGAAAGCAGCTGTAGGCCATAGGGACACAAATAGGCATGGCTGTGTTCCAATAAAACTTTATTTATAAAAGCAGGCAGGCAGAGTTGGCTGTGGGCAATAGTTTGCCAACATCTGCTCTAAACTTGGGCTTGCTGTCCCTCCGAGAAAGACTCTCTCTGCATTAGGTTTGAACTCTTCTATAGACATTCTGCCCAACTTCACTTTTGTTTTTCTTCTCAAATGCTGTTATTTCCACATATGTTTTGAGCATGATCTTGTGTTACTTCTTTTGGAGGTAAAATGTTGGGTGGAGTAGGAAACTGACTCTTGAGCTTGATACTGGAGATGAGTCTGGGCATATCTCAATTTTTCTTAGTTCATCCCATGCACCATCTGGTTTGGGCTCAACCTTGGTAATAAGGGTTTAGGCTGGAGGTTGTGCTTGGAACTGGCCAAGTAAGTATGGAGGTAATGGGGCAAATGCTTTTCAAGTACCTGGTGGTAATAAGTGTGCCTATGAATGAACAACCAGCTTAAGGAGTAAATTACATTATAGTAATTATATTAGCGGTCATGCACATATACATTTATGAACAGTGCCCTGTGTGTCACAAAATACATGAAACAATTCTCAAAAAGATGATGCATTTATTAATAAGCAAGTCCCCCAGGGGCCAATTCCAAATGTGATTCACTTGAGACCATTGCCAATGTCAATTCTCTGGGTGAAGATGGTCCGGACTTAGATAATGCTGATGAGCTTGGGGAAACCAGCAACCGTGAGCTCCTCAAGGCTACCTCGGGGCACACCCGAGCCCTGGTGACCTCAGACTGGGTTGCCTTTGAAGATATTCCCTTGAGGGGATTGACCTGCTAGGGCAGTGGTCGGCAAACTCATTAGTCAACAGAGCCAAATATCAACAGTACAACGGTTGAAATTTCTTTTGAGAGCCAAATTTTTTAAACTTAAACTATATCGGTAGGAACATTGTTATTAACTTAATTAGGGTACTCCTAAGGCTTAGGAAGAGCCACACTCAAGGGGCCAAAGAGCCGCATGTGGCTCTCGAGCCGCAGTTTGCCGACCACGGTGCTAGGGGATTCCCCACCTCTCTACACTGGGGCAGCCCCCAGGCAAATAAAGCAAATCGTGTCCGCTGGTACACTTCTTCAGGGGCACGGAGAGACGGAAGGGTGCTTTTGATAGCTTCTGGTCTCACTTTAATATTAAACTTATAAGAACATTATAGGAGGGAAGCCCTTGAGGGTGAAACTGAGGCTGGATAAAGGCACCTCTTCTGTCACACAAGATCCCCTCACTTTTTTATGAATACATTGGTATGAATGACTTTATGAATAAACTCTATTGTCTGTATGTGGACTATGATACCCATTGACTGAAAACTAGGCAAAAGTCTGTGGTTGGCCTTGAAACACTGACATGGGCTCATTTGAATCCCTGCTTTATGTCAGCTCTCATGGAGAAGTAAAGGCCTTCCGGAGGCTGCCCGGTACAATCAAGGACTTTGTCTGTTTCCATCTTTCTTGCTTGGTCTGGGTTGTAGAAATAGACAAAACTAAATAGAGAAACCTGCTCCAGGGAGCAGCCTTGGAAAGTGTGGTTGCAAAGATATAGATAGGCTTTGTGTAGGGGAATTTCCATGATAAATATACTCCAAGGACCAGAAGAGTGAGTTCACATGAAAAGCATACATTGGGTGCTTGGAAAGTGTGCTTTCTATGGACAGGTTGCGTAAACGCATACCCAGGGAGCCCTCCTGGGAGGACTTGAGCGTTTGCTCAAGGCGTGGGGATGAAAAGTACTGCTAACTTGGTTTACTTATTGGCTGAAACTTTATGGAAAGGGAAAAAAATCCTTCAGGTGACACAAAGTGGACTTTTTTCTTATGCTCTGTGTAGGTTTTTTGGGGGAACATTTTCCATTTCCATCCTTATTTGGCAAACTTTGAATAAGTATTTGCACGGTATACCGAAACATCTCTCCTAGATTTTGGAACTGTGCTGTCCTGTAGGAGGCGCTGGTCTCGTGTTGCGGTAAAACACTTAAAATATGGCTGCTGTGACTGAGGAACTGAGTTGTTTACTTTATTGAGTTTTAGTTCATTGATATTTAAATAACCACATGTGGCTAGTGGCCACCTAATTGGGGCAGCGCGGACATAGAACATTTTCATTTTCATTATCACAGAACGTGCTATTTGATCTGTTCTAGAGGGTGACAGATCAAATTTTTGTTTACAGAGTTCTTTTTAATATTGAAGACTTAGTTTTCCTCCAACTGAGACATTTTAAGAAAGGATTCCATGAAGAAGGCACCTTCACGCCCATGTTCTTCAGCTCTCACTAACACTGCTAACCTCCTCCCCCCATTCTGAGGAATTATGGGTAACATTTTATATTTAGTTTCCTTTAATGTAGTTAAATATAATATACTAATTCCAGGAAACCATTCTTTAATTAGTTGTGTTTTAAATGGCCTCACTAAACCAAGTAGCCAAGTCCATATTTTTCTAGAAAAAACAAACAACAAACAAGAAAGACCTGTTTGTTAGTTTGTTTATTTATATGTTTATTTTATTTGTGCCAAACAGGAAAATGCTGTGATTTAGCAGAAGAAAATTAGGAGGGAGGAAAGTTTTTCAGGTCTTCAAAATGGAGTCAGAACCATGCATGTCAGTACCTTGCTGCTCTTGGTAATTTCTCAAGAGAATATCTGTGAATACCTAATTTAGATGTTTGTTTTTGTGTGTCTCAGTTTAAGTATACTTTAACCTCAGGACAAAGAGACCTTTAATTTTTTTAAAATATATTTTTATTGATTTCAGAGAGGAAGGGAGAGGGAGATAGAAACATCAATGATGAGAGAGTCATTGATTGGCTGCCTCCTGCACGCCCCACACTGGGGATCGAGCTTACAACCCAGGCATGTGCCCTGACTGGGAATTGAACCGTGACCTCCTGGTTCATAGGTCGACGCTCAGCCACTGAGCCACGCCTGCCGGGCTAATTTTTAATCATAGTTTACAAACCAGTATAAGTACATTTCAGGATGTAGCTAATGATCTCAAAATGATCATATGCCATCAAAATGGTTCAAATGGTCATTTTCTGATAATTCTACCAGGAAAAACACATTGAAAGCAAAAATGCATTAAAATTACTTGGAAGCAAACTCCCCGAGGGCCCTGTTGGTTTTGACCCAGTGTAAACTCAGGTGTCCCCTAAGTGCCTGTGCTGTGGTTGGCTTCTATTGCATGGCTGTGTTTAAATGTGAGAGTCAGTTCCGGCATTATAATGGGGTGAGAAATGATATAAGTTAGAAACACTGGGGATCAGGATGGTTTTCACAGGCCCCAGGCCCTACTGTTTTGGGGACCAGAGGGTCAGGCTGTGACTGGATGAAAAAGCCCCAAGGATAAGGGCCCAGGCTCCAGGTCTCTCCCCGCGGCTGTCTCCTGGGTCACAGACAGGCTTCTGAAAGGCTGACCCAAGTGTCCCTGCAGAGGGTTACTCTATAAGGAGATGATCGGCTTTCTTACTGATGGACAGTAGAACGATGGCGGGGAGAGGGGAGCCGTTCCCCAGCTCCACACCAAAACCCAGGTCCCCATTCCTTTCCCTGATCTTGTCTTCGCCTCCCATTGTAAGACAAACACATCAGCAACGTTGCGCCCCACTCAGAAGGTCGCCAACACCTCCTCTAAATAACAGCAATAAACATATTTAATAAACTAGCTGTCTTTTGGGGGGAGATCTGGCAACAAACTTAACTGAGAGAGGTCGGGTGTTTAAAAAGAAACACGGGTTTATTGCTTAAATGTGGAAATAGTACAGACCACCGGCTAAGCTCATAGTTTTTTGAAAAAGTAAGTTAAACACGTCTGTTGCTACTTCACTAACACATACATAAATGGAAGGTGACAAAAAGATTAATATGTAAAAAGGGGCTCAGATTTGCCTGAAAGTTACTGCTATTCTGAGCTCTCCACCTGCAACAATGATCTGAATGTCACGTGAAGAATCTGAAAAACAACCCTCAAGCCCTCCTATGATTCTGTCTCCAAATAGATACCATTGCAGTGCAGTTCACTACCCTGTGTCTCTCCTCTTCAACCTGCTCTTGACTGTGTTTCTCTCTGAAAATGGTTCTTTATTTTGAGCTTCGCTCTCGCCCTTCTTGAATGTTAGGGGCATATCACTGGCTGGACTCCAATCAGCAATGGAAACTTGTGAGAGTTTTGGCAGACCTGGCTTGTGAAATAATGCAGAGCTGGGTAAGTGTAGCCCATTTGGCTGAGCTGTGAAAGCAGTAAAGTGATGTATGTAAAGGCATGATCCTATACAGCTGCTGAGAGTTCTTAAAAAAAAAAATGTCCCCTACGAGCTTTCATTCAAAGTGGGTGCATATTTCCAAGGCAGCCCAGAAATCATAGAGCAGCTTATATTTTTTCTTTTTAAACCTTCTATGGACGAATTAAGCTCTGAAAAACCATTCAAACGCAAATAGGCCATGATTTCAACACTTCCAAAATCATAAAAAAATAGAAATAAAATAAAAAGGAGGCTGATATTTGGAGTGTTGTTTTCTCTGGCCTTGCTTCCAAAGCCTCAAAAACATTAAAAATGAATAGATATAACTTCACTGAGGACAGAAGAAAAAAATATATTTTTTTTTGTATTAGTTGGGACTCATCTCTTTCTACTGCAGAATTGATGGGGAGCTTCTTTTAAACCTTCCCAGCTCCTCAATCTTAAGTAGGGAGGGGAGATGAGAACTGGGATGTATGATAAAGGTAACATTAAAAAACCCCAGGGATCTTGAAATATCAGTAGGTGAAAGGAAACCCATCTGCCCATTGTGACTTTCCCGTCGGCTTTTATTTCCTCTGCACCTGCCTCTCTCATCCTTTTCTCTGGGAACAGAGTCAGCAGGGTTTCTAGAAAGGATATTAACACGCTCAGGTTTCCGGCTTGGGAACAGCCAGTCCCCTCCCTTGGAGCCCCCTGAAGTGTGGCGTGGAAGCATCCTGACGTTTTATTGCCCACGAGAGAGCAGGAGGCAGAGATCAGGAGGTAAAGGAGGCTGGTCTATCCTAGGGACAGTGTGCGCCTGACTTTCCTGCCTGCCTGTCCATGTCCTCATCCTCGTCCTGAGAAGTGGGCCTGCTCTCCAGGTCACCTTGTTGCAGCAAGAACCACTACAGGCATGGCTGAAAGCAAGTCCTAGGCGGACTGTGTGTGGCCGATGGCAGAAAAACAAAAGGTCTCGCTCCCCCACCTCCTGTGTCGACGCCCACTTGCAAGGTGACTTTGCGGTTCCTTCCATCAAATGGCAGCATCTCTTTCCCCACAGTTTGCACTCGGGCTCCTCTGCGTTGGTCTTCAGAATGTAGTAGAAGAGATGATGAGCCAGCGGAGTCCAGCCTCTGCTGAAGGCAGAATGCCAAGGTGACCCATAGAGATCCTCCCCGACTGTGTAATCTCCTTGCTTTGACCTCCGTGAGCACCTGTGAATAGGATGAGCTATGTCATAACAGAAGGGATTTTTCAGATATAAGTAACTTTCCAAATCAGTTCACCTTAAGATCAAGAAATTATCCAGATCGGCCTGACCTAATCGCATACTGTAAGTCCTTGAAGCTGGATCTAGAGGCCAGAGACGGAGGAAGTCAGAGATCCGAAGCATGGGAAGGATTTGGAGTACCCTTGCTGCCTGGGAGATGGCCTTGTGGTAAGGAGTGTGGGTAGCCTGTGGTTGCTGAGAGTGAACTCTGACTGACAGCCAGCAAGGACACAGGGACCTCTGTCCAACAACCACAAGGACTGAATTCTTCCGATACCGAGAATGAGATTGGAAGCAGATATCCCCCCGCCCGCCAGGCTCTAGATAAGACAGTCTGACTGTGTTTAGCCTTGTGATACCCAGAGCAGAGAAGACAGTCATGTTGTGCTGAAGGTCTGATTTACAGAACTGTGGGCTAATAAACGATTGTTGTATTAAGATGCTAAGCTCATGGTAGTTATTGCGAAGAAATAGAAAACGAAGACAGTCTCAAAATACTTGTGCACTTCCATTCTCTCCTGGGGCCTTTTCAAGGTCATGAGGCCAGGCCCAGACTAGCCTGTGGGGCAATGAGAGACCACATGGAGCAGAGCTGAGCGACCCTGCTGACGGCCTGCTGACTTTCGGAAGCAGAGCCACGTAACCACGCCACAGGTGACCCCGATGCCTGAGGTGGCTCAGCCCAGAGTAGAAGCACCAGCTTATTCTAGTCTAGGCTGCTGACCTACAGAATCAGGAGTGCTATGGTCTACATGCTTGTGTCCCCTCAGATTCTTATGTTGAATCCTAGCCCCCAATGTGATGGTATCAGTAGGTGGAGCCTTTGGGAAGAGGTTAAGGTCTGAGAGGGAACTGTCATGAGTGGGACTAATGCGCTAATGAAAGTGGCCCCAGAGAGATCCATTGCTCCTTCCGCCACGTGAGGTTACAGCAAGAAGGTGGCCCTGTGAACCAGGAAGCAGGCCCTTCCCAGACACCAAATCTGCTGGCATTATGGTGTGGACTTCCCAGCATCCCAAACTATGAGAATACTTGCTGTTTGCAAGCCACCCAGCCTGTGGAATTCTGTTATAGTAACCTGAATGGACTAAGACACTGAGCTGTATGAATGATTGTTATTTTTGGTCCATTATGTTGTGGGGTGGTGTGTTACATAGCAGCATATAATTGACAAACTAGCCATCTTCATGAGCAGGCACACACGTTTGATGCCTTTACTTAATGCTACCGTGTACGTTGTCACAGTTAGAGAGGATGGAACCGCCTGGGCTGAAAAGATGAAGCTTTTCCCTGCCTAGTGCTGAGACCTCATTTCAATGAGCTATTCAGGCAGCAGATCGCCTAGAGCTGATGAGAACTGTGGCATGGTGTTGATCAGGATTATTACAGAGGCCGTGTCAGAATTCCTCATTGCCTCTCCAATTCATGAGACATAATTTAGAAATATTCATTATGAGCAGAAGCTCAGGGTAAATTACTTTAATAACCCAAATTTTCAAAATTGTAAATATTAAAAAAATAAAAAAAGTTGTCTTGCCAAATTCCTGATTATGGCTAAAAGCAGACAGGCTGAGGCAGACAACAACTGTGAAAAATGGAGATGAAAAGATTTCAGTGGTGTGCTCATGTTGTCGGAGTTGAAAGTTGTACAGACATCTATATATATATATATATAAAAGCATAATATACAAATAGACCGGATGGTGGAACGACCGGTTGGCTATGACGTGCACTGACCACCAATGCAGACAGCCCGCAGGTCCCAATCGCCCAATGGGGAACTGGGAACTGGGGGTGGGTGGTGGCAGAGACTTGGACAGCGCCGTGGCCCAATCACCCCACTGGTCACCCCATGCACAGAGGATGACCGGTGGAGGCAGGGTGCAGGGCCGGTGAGCGGGTAGGAACGGTCAACCTCTTGGTCCTTCCCCCGGCCAGCAGGCTCCGATTGCCTGATGGGGAACCAGGAACTGGGGATGGGTGGCAGTGGACGTGGACAGTGCTGGGGCCCCAATTGCTTGGGCGGACAGTGTGGGCGCGGCAGGGGCGGGAGGCGGGACCGGCTGCCAGCAGCTGGGGAATATCAGCCCTGATCGCAGGCCAGGCCTAGGGACCCTACCCTGGCACGAATTTCCTGCACTGGGCCTCTAGTTTATAAATAAATGCAATGTATCTAGCTTGGCTGGCATGGTTCAGTGGTTGAGCATCGACCTATGAACCAGGAGGTCACAGTTTGATTCCCAGTCAGGGCACATGCCCGTGTTGTGGCCTCGATCCTCAGTGTGGGATGTGCAGGAGGCAGCCCATCAATGATTCTCTCTCTTCATTGATGTTTCTATCTCTCTTCCCTTCTTCCTTCCTCTCTCTGAAACCAATAAAAATATATGTAAAAAAATAAATAAATAAATGCATGAGGGTCTGAAGTGTCCACACTGAACTCAGGGAGGCTTTTTGCAAACGTGGGTCTCCCCTTTAGCAGACCACAACCTGCTTTATGTTCCCTCGATGAGCAGGTAGGTCTGTGAAACAAAGATGTGGGTGGCTCCATTTCATTTTGAACTCCCAATAGGGATGTAGAAATCTCAATTCCTGTAATATTTTAGTACTAAGAAGACTGCTCTAACACCTAATGTTAATATCTCCTTCAAAGAGCTGTGATGATGGCTTACCTCCAGCCCCCAAACGCACCGGGAAATGAGAGAGCAGACATCTGTGGATGGAGGTCACTGTAATACTAGCGTGAGGGAGACAAGAGTTCAGCAACAGGGCTGCCATGGCTGGTGGACTGGGTAGGGAGGGTGCTGTGACAGAATAGTAACAGTGGCTTGCGAAGAACAAGGAGGTCGTTAAAGGGCCAGATAAAGAAAAAAAAATCTGTGTGTGAAAAAACTGGGGGTGGGAAGTGGGTAGGGAACTTAACTCAAAACATTGGTAACTCAGAGAGAAAAGAACAGAATGTGAGACAGGGATGGAGGATATGAGTAATTCAAGTTCAACCGCCTGTCAGTGCACCATTGGTTTCACCAATACCACAGCGACCTGCAGGCATGTCCCAGGGAAAGCTGACTGCTAGATGCTTCGTGTGATGGACAGGACTTTCGATGGAGGCTCTTGTGGATGCTTAGATAGGAAACAGCCGATGTCACCTAGAGGAACTCTGCCGTGTCCAGGTCAGTGAAGACTGTGTGAATTGCACAAATACTCGCGCTGCTCACTTGTACTATATTTTTTGCCAGGGGAGGTGATGAGCGGAGGGCGAATTGACCCCCGTAGAGCCTCAATCTCGCAGAGTCCCTATTCTAGAAGAATCTGTGTATTGCCAACAAGCAAAATTTGATCTGGAGGGAGAAATAGGTTTCTGTGGGACATCCGTTATACCTGCCTCTCTGGGAAACATTCACACCAGTTCCTTTATCCTGACCCGTGGACCCCCATCTAGTTCCTCTCCACACCTCACCCCTCCTAGGCTTCTGTTCTGGACAAGGGAAGAACAGTTTCGTGGACTGGCTCCCAGAGAGACACACATAGGATTGTCCATGATCCAGAGTCTTCTGCCTTTGAGGGCCCCCTTCACATGTGCAGCCCCCCCCCCAGAGACCCCACATGACGGGGACAACCCTTTACAACAGCACTCATTGCAGGTGTCTCCCCACACGAGGCCCTGCGCCCCTGGCACACGAGTCCTGTTTTATTCTCAGTGCCAGGCACACAGTGGGCACGCAAATATCCAGTGAATCACTGAGACTAAATCTGAGAGTGCACCTATCATGACACTTCAGTTAAAATGTTGTTAAAATGTTGTTGTTTTTTGGTCAATTTTTTGCAAAGTCGTGAAGAGACAAAGGTCCCTAGGCTTGATATTTCTGTGCAGCTGCTGTACAGACCCTGTACTTCAAAGGCCGGGGCGGCCAAGTGTCGCCATCTCTGATCTATAGTTGATGTCACAGAACAAAGGGCAGGAGAGACCAGATAGCCGATGAAAGCAAGTGTCTTGTTTCAAGTTCAAAGCAGTGCTTTTGCGACCTGGCATGCTATCAGGAGCAACACATCCCACCCACGCGCTCCGGACAAACCTTTGGACGTCACCACCTCTGCCTGTGCTACAGGCTGTCGGCAGGGCCCTGGGCTGACAGCCCCGGCCGCACCGCCCAGGGTTCTGCTGCATCTCCAGGGCCAGCGGTCGGCTCGGTTGGCTCCAGTGACCGCTTGCTTCCAAGCGAGGTGTGCACTTGCTTTTCTGGCAGAGCGATCGTTCCATCCCTGTCATAGAACTTCACATTTGGGGGACATTTAAGGACACAGAAGAAATAATTTACTCCCCTTCTTGAAATGAGATATTTTCACTGGCAAGTATCAATGTCCAATTAATCAAATGGTTGTTCCAAGCAGATTCTGACCACGGGGAAGTACAATTATAATTATAATACAGAGAATGGCAGTTTTTCAGGGGTTGGGAGCTGAAAGATTCAGGCTCCATCACATAGTATCTGTGTGACCGTGGGTTACTCAGTCTCTCCACGCTTCACTTTCTTTCTATGTAAAATGGATGTTGTAGTATAAACAGGGTATTGTGAGTGTTGGGGACTGCTCGTTCCTTATTCTTGATGTTCCTTTCCATTTAGAAGACCTTCTCCTTTCCCCATTAGCTCCTCTCTCCACGGTTCCCTCACTCATTCAGTTTATTTACCCAGTGGGCAGGTGTGAAAGAGCACCTGTAGTGTACCCCACTCGCTATCACTTCTCCTGGGGGTAAGCTGCTCCCAGGGAGGAGGACTTGCCCGTCATGGGGGGCTGCCTCTGGGAGGTTCCTCTCCTTTCCCCATTAGCTCCTCTCTCCACTGTTCCCTCACTCATTCAGTTTATTTACCCAGTGGGCGGGTGTGAAAAAGCACGTGTAGTGTACCCCACCGCTATCACTTCTCCTGGGGGCAAGCTGCTCCCAGGAGGAGGACTTGCCCGTCATGGGGGGCTGCTCTGGAGGTCCCTCTGGTCCCTGCCTGCTGTCTTTATGGCCTGTGTGATCTCGGGAGACCCTGGTTCTTGGGAGGAGAAAACCCCCCTTTTTTTTTCTAGAACGCCCCCTAAGAGAGAGAGGGCCCCCACAGACGAGGGGGGTGGGGGGCCCATTTAAAAAGCCGGGGGGGGGTTTTTTCCTCCCCCCCCCCCACAAGGGGGGGCCATTTTTCATTCAGGGGGGCCTTTTGGATGCCCCCCGGGTGGAAGGAATTTTGGGGGGAAAACCCCTCCTGACTTGGGAGGGGCCCCAAAAAGGGGAACCCCTTTTCCCTTTTTTTAATAGGGGCATCCCCTTTTCCTTTGGGGGAAAAAGGGGAGGGAAACCCCCAAATTTTTGGAGGGGTTAGGGCCTTCCCAAAAAATTTTAAGGGGGCCAAAATTTTTTGGCCCCCCTAGGGTTTTTCCCCCTTTTTTT
>NW_005871211.1:2916398-2924464 GCF_000147115.1 Myotis lucifugus | reverse complement strand
CAATTCCGGGGAATAAATTTTTTTTCCCTTTTTTTTTTTTAAACCTTTATGGGGAAAAATTTTGGGGGGGTTTCCGCCCCCCCCCCCCCCCCCCCCCCCGCATTAACCTCTTCCAGCTCGTTCCGCCTCCCGCCCCCCCCCCCCACCCCCAGGCCCTCACCACCCCATTGTCTGTGTCCTGGGTTATGCATATATGCATACAAGTTCATTGGTTGATCTCTTCTCACCCATTCTCCCCTGCCTTCCCTCTGAGGTTCAACAGTCTGTCATGACTCTATGTCTCTGGGTCTATTTTTGATCATCAGTTTATTTCGTTCATTAGATTCCACATATGAATGAGATCGTATGTTACTTATCTTTCTCTGACTGGCTTATTTCACTCAGCATAATACTTTCCATCCAACAGCAGGTCCATCCATGCTGTTGCAAATGGTAAGAGTTCTTTCCTTTTAATTGTTGTGTAGTATTCCATTGTGTAAATGTACTATAGTTTTTTTTTATCCATTCATCTGCTGATGGGCACTTAGGCAGTTTCCAAGTCTTAGCTATTGTAAATTGCACTGCTGTGAGTATAGGGGTGCATATATTCTTCCTGATGAGTGTAGTTCAGTGTATTTAAATGAGTGTGCACTTAATCCCGAAGCTTTGCCCACTCCTGGACATTCTTCAAACATGGTCTAGGAGGGGACACTGTGTGCATTGCCCCTCACTAGGAGTCACAGCTCCCAGAGGGCGGGGCGTGGGCACTGCCTGACCCCCTCTGGAGGGAAAGAGGGGGGATTGTGGCTTGGCAGCTTGAGAAGGTTAAAATGTGCTGTCTCCATCTCTTCTCTTACATCCTAGTTCAAATTCTGTTTTTTTTTTTAAGTTAAAAACAGGAAAACAGCACTTGGACTTTACAAAGTACAACAGATTAATTCCTACTTGTGGTTTTACCCTGGGGCCTGGCATGGAGAGGAGTTCTAACAGATATTTTTCAAAAAAAAAATCACTAGGTTCACCAAAATTCAAGCTGGCCCGTGCTATTTGGATTATATCCGTTTTTAAAATCTGATACTTTCCTATCTCTAGTGACCTCTGGCCTTTGATCTGTTCTCTACATCATGAATTTAGGTCAGAAGCATGTATTTGTCCACTGAAGATATACTTAGAGTGCTTTCATTTCCTTGGATTTTTGGGCAAACATATGTAAACTTCTTGAGTAGAAAAGCAAAGCACAGTTGATAAATTTCCCACCCTTTAGGGAGGTCCATAATTTCTAATAACCCCAATGTCTGCTATCCTCCTCTCTCAATTTCCTTTGGGCCTAAGTAATATACTTGTTTTCATAACTGCATTAGATTACATAGGGTAATCAAAAGTCATAGGTGATAATTGTTAAAAAGGATTGCATTTTAATGTGTAGTTAATATGTGCCATGTCTACACAGTTAATTTGTAAGAATACCTGTTATTTAACTAGGGAACTATGTTACTGTAACAAATGATCACAAACTGAGTGTTTAAGACAACACGAGTTTTTTACCCTGCAGTTCTGGAGGTCAGGCGTCTGAAATGGGTCTGGCTGGGCTGAACTGAAGTTGTCAGCAGGGCTGGTTCCTTCTGAAGACTCTGGGGGATGCGTTTTCCTGCCTTTCCCAGTTTCTACATCCTTCACTGTGGCCCCACATCGCTCCAATCTCTGCATCCACCATCGCATTTCCTTTGGTTCTGACCTTCACGCCTCCTTCTTTCACTTTGAAGGACCCGTGTGGTCACATCCATTGTGGTCACATCGAGCTCACTCAGATAATCAAGGAAAACCTCCTTGTCTCAAGGTCCTTGATTTATCTCATCTTTTGCCAGGGAAGACAACATATTCACCGGTCTGGGGATGAATTATGTGGACATCTTTCAGGGGGAGGCGGCATTCTTCTCTTCACCACAGGCATTTGTGGAAGAACATTTACTTCAGTGTCATAATATGAGTCCCAGCGTCTCTATCTGAACGTTGATATCAAGGCCAGGATGTGACAAAGTCCTTATCATTGTTATTGCTATTGCTTAGAAAAGTTATAACAAATTTTAGTGTTGTTTTCTTTTACATTTCTAGGTAAAATCTTGGTAATTCAACTCAAATGGAGCCCATTTTGGTGTGCCCCTTTGCCCTGCGATAGGAGGAATCACTCTTAATTTAATAAATAAACCAGTCAGTAGAGAAATCATCAGCAACCAGCTGGTTTAGACCACCTGAAACCATACACTCTTGCTCTATAATTAAATAGCAGTAGGCTGTTTCAGATGATCACATGTAAGCATACACACACTACATGTCAAATAAAGCTACATTTAACACCCATACGAATCTAAACCAATCACTGGAAAGTTTCCACAAAGGCAAGACCTGCCAGGCTGTTCTTATGAGTTTATCTACCTGTGGATTTTATTTAATTTCCTGACATACTTCCAATGGCATAGAATCCTGATGACCTGTCCACATTTCTGCTGCCTTAGTTGTGATTGCTGCATCCATTTACGGCTAGGGGTCAGGATCTGAAGAAGGGGCCACGCACAAATGAAAACACTAGACAAGAAATATGAATTTAGAGGGCATGGGGGGCCAGGCGGAAAACTTCCCTCTAGTGGAGAAGCTTTCTGAAACTGGGTCCCGTCTGCTTTTTATTCACTTGAATACACATTTGCCCTTTAGGAATGCATACAGGCATATCAAAGGTAAAGTTTGGTAAACAGCAAAAGAATGATCAGTTTAGGGGATTGCTTTGAGCTATTTGGCCAACAGCAGGGCAATATTATGTTGATTTTCAGTCCTGCTGAATATCTTTTCACATTAATATGCTAACCACTGTTGGTCTTTGCCTCTGGCATTAGTGAACGTTAAAGATCATTACAGATGGTCACTGTAGGCGCTTCACCTGTGTGGACCCTTCCATTGATCCCTCTCTGTCCCCTTTAACTTCTCTATGTTGTCCTCCCCCACTTTGCCTGTTATATGAATATTACAAAAACAGTCCCACTTTTTCCTGAGTATCCTGGTGATTTCCAGCACCCCTATTTTTGCCCCAGTTTTGCCCTCTGCCGTTTCTTCTATGCTGATCTTAAGTCTCAACTGAAAGCCCAAATCAAATGATTTGGACTTGGGGAATCCTATAACACCCAGGATGCACGCGGTGCACTTGTTATTTTGAGCAGGCTCTTTTAATTTGTGGCCAGGTGCAACTTTGAGATGTTAACGAATGCACTGTTTTTTTGGGGGGTAACTATTTGCCCCCACGTTCCTCCTTTCCTTTTCAGGCAGCTGCCAGAGCATTAGGGTTTCATTAAAGGATGGCATGGCCAAACCTAAGAGTTCATTCTCAGTGTTTGGGTTTCAAAAGCCTGGCCTTTGAATTGCACAAGGCAAGGTTCCCAAGGACTTGGGGGTCACAGTCTACTCCAAGGCCAGTGAACTGTGAACAGGCTGTGTGTGCGTGTACCCTGGGGTTTCAGGCTTTCCCAGGGGAAATGCTGGGACATGGGCAGCGCTAAGTAAATCAGTGTCCAATTTCCCATGTCCTCTTTTCTCAACTGGATTTGTCTATGGACAAGCCCTACACTTACGATCTGTGGGGTTTCTTCTTGTGTTCTTTTCACACTTGCCCTTTCCCCATCTCCCCTCCTTATTCACTCCTATTCTTGTGGTGAATAAACCCCGAGTGCCACCCCAAGGGACTCTGTGAAACAATGATATTGAGAAAGCAAACTGCTGGGACTGGCGAACACATCCGCCTACAGTTCAGATGATTTTCAAAGTCTTTGCTCTAAACAGAACTGAAGACCTACTCAGGATTATTCAGAGTAATCCCTGATGACAGACCACTGTGCTACATTTGGATGTGACTTTGAAAAAGTTCAAAGAATGGAAAGACGTTACTATTACACAATCTATTCCATTTCCAGCTACAATTTTTTTTTAAAAAAAATTGATCCCTCTCTGTCCCCTTTAACTTCAGTGCTGTTATTTTAAATGAGGAATGACATTAATTATGGCCTCTTCCCATTCTAGCAACAAATAATATTTTTTCATGAAGAGATGAAATAATTAGGAAAAACAAACCAGTCCTGTTCATTTTATTAAGAACTGAATTTCTGGTAGAATTTGGATTTATGTGTTTATTTAACAATATTTTAAACATATTTGTAATTTTTTAAATTAATTGTATACTAAATGAGAAGTATAATGATATCTTTTCAAAAGAAAAAAACCAAAAACATTTGAACCTCTATGATCACAGGAAATTAAAAAAATAAATGTCAATTTACATCCTTTTTTTCAGTCAATTATGAGGTAGGTTTATTTAGAAAAATTCTTTCAAGTATATGTTATTATATTTAGGATAAAGTTCTATGAGGAAAATGAAATGAAAATATGACTTTAGGGAACATTATAAAACAAGATACACTATTTTTGAATGGACAATTGTTTCCTTTAGGATTTATATTTCATTGGAAACATTGAAAATAGTGGATAACAGTTTTATTTTATTTTATTTTTTACTTTATTTTTATTTTTATTGTAGACACTATTACAGATGTCCCCATTCCCCACCCAACCACCCCACCCTTTGCCCACCTTCAACCCAGGCCCCTTCACCCCTTTCCTCTGGCCATCACCACACTGTTGTCTGTATCTATGGGTTAGGCACATATGTTTTTTGCTAATCCCTTCACCTTCTTTCATCCATTCCCCCTCTTCCCTCTGACAGTTGTCAGTCTATTCCATGTACCCATGCCTCTGTTTCTATTTTGTTTGTCAGTTTATTTTGTTCATTAGATTCCACATATAAGAGAGATCATATGGTATTTGTCTTTCTCTGACTGGCTTATTTCACTTTTCAATATTTACAGCTCTCTGCAAGTCACATCTAGCAACTACTTAAATTTATGATAAAAAAAAGTATAGATGTCAACTTAGGTAGAAGGTACACAGTCTTTTGAAATTATCTTAGGAAATAGAGGGACAAAAAAGGGTCAAAGACCAGATCATAAAAATCATCCATAACGATTGAAAAGCAAGATTTCAAATGAGATGAATCACCTGCAGGCAGGGGTAGCTGGACAGCACTGTTTGGCAGAACAACAGACTGGCCTCTGATAGTAGGTGGGGCTTGGGGCTGGGAATGATAGAACTTGCAGAGTCCAATCTGAGATCTGGCAGAACCTAAGCCCTCACTCTAGCCTGCAACACCTGGGAAGAGGTGGTGTGTGTATAGGAGCGTAGACATGGCTGTGTGTGATTTCATAAAGTTCCAATCGTACGGTGCCTCCTGGTGTCCCTCTGGGTGTGAAGCCTATTTGCCCACAGCAATTACCCATCTCCTCACTACACTCTGTTTAGTTTATCTCCTGTCCCTGGTCCCTGTCTCATTTTTCCTACTGACCCACTTGTACCCCCTGAGAGCATCTCCCAAATAAAGTACCTGCACCCCAATTCTATCTCAGGATCTGCATTTGGGGGCATCTAAACCAAGACATGCATCAAAGGTTACTTTATTTTTTTTTAATATATATTTTTATTGATTTCAGAGAAGAAGATGGAGAGAGAAACATCAAAGACAGAATCATTGATTGGCTACCTCCAACACACCCCCTATTGGAGATTGGGCCTGCAACCCGGGTATGTGCCCTTGACTGGAATTGAACCTGGGACCCTTTGGTCTGCAGGCCAATGCTCTATCCACTGAACTAAACTGGCCAGGGCCAGAATTGCCTTTTTTGGGGGAGCTAGGGGAGGGGGGCTGGCTGTGTGGGGCAGAAGAAGATTTCTCTGGGAAAAGGCACAGGATTGTGGGCCAGGACAATACCACGGCTCATGCCTGAGCTTGTTGCCAACAATCAGTGACAGATTATGCAAGAATTGTTGGTATTTTCATCTACTGCTTTGTCTCACTATTAATCAAGTTGACCTGATTTTCTTAATTCACTGGGACCTCCCCCGTTTTCTCTTTCTTCAAATCACTTTTTGTTTGAAGCTAACAAAAGTATATGTATATATTGCAAATGCTTCTACTTTCATCAACAAAACAGCAGCATATTGAAAATACATAGTCGTTCTGTTATTATATAAGTTTATCCATTACACCGAACTCTCCTTTGGGTAAATGTTATCGAACAATTTTCTTCCTTTTTAAAATAAAGACTGTGTTTAGCCTTCTGCATATTTCTCAATCCCATGATGCTGTAGGCATTCTTCAACCATGTTTGCCTTTCAACAGGGAATATTATCTGGTTTCATTATTTCCAAACTGGAACTGAGTTTTCCTAGTCTTGATTCTATATAGAGTTCAGCCTCATCTCATCATCCCTTCCTGCCTTATTCTAAAAACACTTTCCATACCCCACCTGTACCGGAAAATGCATTTATCCTTTGAACAAAATTGACAAGCCATAATGGTAGTGCATTTTCCCACTTTATTCCAGCTTTGTAAAAGTTAGAGGAAAACACAGGCATGGAGTAGGAAAAATATATCTGGAATGGCATAATATAGTACAGCGGGAAGCCAGATAACCAAGTTGGAGAAGGATGCTAAGAGATTAATTAGAAATTAGAATCTGTATAAGACAAAGCTCAGAAAAAATTATCTATCATGTAGAAGACCATTTTTGTTGAAGGGATATTAAGACAATGATACAACAGAAAATACTGAGTAGAAAAACATTCTTGCAACACTTAACACTAACACAACTCCATGGACGTCACCTGTTATTCTCCCGTGCAGACTAGGGTGGTGGTCGGGAGTGTCAGCTCAAGTTAGACAGACTGAGAATAAAGTTCAGGCTCGTCATCACCGACTGAGCAAGTTATTTAAGATTCTCCCAGCTTTAGTATTCTTTAGCTACACACGGTCCTAAATAGATAATGCATCTAAAGTGACTAATAAAATACATGAGGCAAGTTAACTTATTACAATAATTTCTTAAGCCCCTGCTACATGTATTTCACAGAGCTTGTGGTCTAGAGAGGAAGGTGGACAATCAAATCAGCACACAGGTATATAACGGCAGCTGGAGAAGGAAAATAGTAGAACATCAGGAGGACACGGAACAGAGGGATCTGGGCTGATCGGGGGCCAGGGAAGGTTACCTGAGAAAGTGAAGTTAGAGGAGGAATGGGGGTTAAATAGGTAAAGGAGGGGGACCTGGGAAAGGGCACACACACAGTGATTTTTAAACAGTAGTTTAAAGTTTACTTCAATTATAATGCAAGTTAATCTGACTTGAGGTTAGCATCACAAGGCATACTTCTGAGTCCATTCCTGAGATATTCTGTTGTACTTATCTCTGTCTGTTTTAAAGATCCATGTCATCTCTGGCACGAGGGGGTCATCTGGATTTGGATCACAGAGCAGTGATCAAATACCTAAAAGAACTTTAGAAATAGCTGAAGCCTGAGACCACTGTGATCTTAGACCACTGAGACAAATGCTAACATTACTGTTAATATTTGGATGATAAATTCTTGCTGTAAATGCAACCTTAGGTAGTTGGAAGGGGTGGTTTGTAGGAAAATGAATTGTCAAAAAGAATATACCATCCTGATATCGGCTGTCATTAGGTCCCATAATTGTGGCTTGCCTATGACACACATCATCCCCAACTGGACTCATTGTACATGCAAAGTCCCCAGGGTATTGGGGATCATGGGTTTTTCTGGGGAACTAAAATTGTGTGGGCGTGGCTGGAGCATTGAGAATGAGTGAGTGACTTGCAAGAGGTGAGGCTGAGGCTGAATGTGTGGGGAGAGGCTGCATTACTCTGGGCCTTTATAGTAAACTAGAGGCCTGGTGCATGAATTCGTGTACAGGTGGGTTCCCTTAGCCTGGTCGGTGATCAGGGCTGATCAAGGTCGTCTCGCCCAGTCCTAATCAGGGCCAATCAGGGCCAGCCGGCTGAAGGGGGGGAGGAACTGTGGGAGTGGCTGACCACCGGGGGGCAGCTCCTGTATTGAGTGTCTGCCCCCTGGTGGTCAGTGCGTGTCATAGCGACCGGTCAACCAGTCCTTTGGTGGACCAGTCACAACGGTCACTTAGG
>NW_005871211.1:2904817-2916298 GCF_000147115.1 Myotis lucifugus | reverse complement strand
AGTTGTTCCTATCAGTTTCCTCCTTTAGATGAATCATTTTTATTTTTTTTATTTTTTATTTTTAATTAAATCTTTATTGTTCAGATTATTACATTTGTTCCTCTTTTTTTCCCCCATAACTCCCCTCCTTCCAGCTCCCACCCCACCCTCCGCCCTCACTCCCCACCCACTGTCCTCATCCATAGGTGCACGATTTTTGTCCAGTCTCTTCCCGCATCTCCCACACCCCTTTTCCCCCCAAGAATAGTCAGTCCATTCCCTTTCTATGTCCCTGATTCTATTATAATCACCAGTTCATTCTGTACATCAGATTATTTATTCACTTGATTCTTAGATTCACTTGTTGATAGATGCATATTTGTTGTTCATAATTTGTATCTTTACCTTTTTCTTCTTCTTCCTCTTCTTAAAGGATACCTTTCAGCATTTCATATAATACTGGTTTGGTGGTGATGAACTCCTTTAGCTTTTCCTTATCTGTGAAGCTCTTTATCTGACCTTCAATTCTGAATGATAGCTTTGCTGGATAAAGTAATCTTGGTTGTAGGTTCTTGCTATTCATCACTTTGAATATTTCTTGCCACTCCCTTCTGGCCTGCAAAGTTTCTGTTGAGAAATCAGCTGACAGTCGTATGGGTACTCCCTTGTAGGTAACTGATTTTCTTTCTCTTGCTGCTTTTAGGATTCTCTCTTTGTCTTTTGCTCTTGGCATTTTAATGATGATGTGTCTTGGTGTGGTCCTCTTTGGATTCCTTTTGTTTGGGGTTCTCTGCGCTTCCTGGACCTGTAAGTCTATTTCTTTCACCAGGTGGGGGAAGTTTTCTGTCATTATTTCTTCAAATAGGTTTTGAATATCTTGCTGTCTCTCATCTTCTGGCACCCCTATAATTCTGATGTTGGTGCGTTTGAAGCTGTCCCAGAGGCTCCTTACACTATCTTCGTATTTTCGGGTTCTTTTTTCATTTTGCTTTTCCGGTTGGGTGTTTCTCGGTTCTTCGCATTTCAAATCTTTGACTTGATTCTTGCGCTCCTCTGGTCTGCTGTTGGGAGTCTGTATAATATTCTTTATTTCAGTCAGTGTATGCTTACTTTCTAGTTGGTCCTTTATCACACCATCGAGGGTCTCATTAGATTTCCTGTACATCTCATCAAGTTTATCGACAGACTCTAGAAGCCTCTTGAGAGACCTCAAAAGTGTGGTTCTGAACTCAATATCCTCCCTTGATAGTTTTGTCCTGTTTCTTTGTCTCCGCACTTTTTACGCTTTCTTGGTGCACCCCCTAGTGGTCTTTGTGCACAGTCTTGTTGTAGTTAAGCCTTGATTGTTGTAGTTAATACTAGAGGGATTTTACCTCCAGGCCGACTGGCTGTGAGAATCAGCTGTGTTTGCAGTGGGAGAACTTCTGTCCTCTAGGGAGGTGCTAATCTAGCCTTTGCCTGAGGCTATCCCGCAAATGCCTCTGTGCAGGGCTTGGGCAGGGCGGGTCCCACGGGATCAACAGGGCAGAGGAGGGAGCAGTTATGGTTGCTCTCAGTCCGTCCCCAGGGGCTCTGCCTCTCTGTCCCAGCAACCGCTGCAAACCTTGGAGGGACCGAAGCCAGACAGTCCCGCTTCTCCCGTTTGAGTCTGGGTCCCTAGAGACTCGCCCGGATCTGGAGCTCTGAGTCTGAGGCTCCCTCCGGATTGAAACAGACAACCACGCCCTCAGCCACCAGCCCGCGCTGCGTGCACTCCGCACCTTAGTATTTTACTTCAGCACTGCGCCTCCTCTGATTCTTGGTTCCTCCTAGTTGTAGAACTTCCACTCAGCCAGCCTTCCTGTGGTCCTGGATGATGTCCGTTCTGTCTTTTAGTTGTATTTTTGAAGTGGTTGTTCGAGGCAGCAAACTCCGGCGTTAACCTATGCCGCCATCTTGGTTTCTAGAAATTCTTGATCTGAATCATTTTTAAAGTTCTGATTTGATTCTTTAAAAAAATACTTTTATTGATTTCAGAGAGAGGAAGGGAGAGGGAGAGAGATAAAAACATCAATGATGAGAGAGAATCATGGATTGGCTGCCTCCTGTACTCCCCCTACTGGGAATTGAGCCCACAACCCTGGGCATATGCCCTGATGGGGAACAGAACTGTAACCTCCTGATCCGTAGTTCGATGCTCAACCACTGAGCCACACTGGCTGGGCTGATTCTTTTTCTTTCCCATCAGGGAATCTTGCTCAGTTTACCCTCTGATTCAAGTTGGGCTCCCCCAGAAGGAGATCCTGAGATAAGGATTTTGTGCAAGTAATTAATCTCTGTGGGGAGGGAATCCCAGGCAGTGCCTTCCAGGGAGGGGGGCACTGAGACAGGGAAGGGGAGGGAGCCGGGACAGGTGCAGCGCCCGGGCTCCTCCCCTCTGGGACCCCTGAGAGGCGCTGTAGAACATGCCTCAGGGTTGCACCTGAAGGCAAGGACGCTGGAGAGTTAGTCCCCATCATCAGTCAGTCAGTCAAAGGTTGAGGGCTGATCCATGGGGCCAATACACTCAGCAGCCAGAAGGCCCCTCACAGAGAGCTGCGGATATTTGCAGCCGAGAGCTCTGGGTGAACAGAGAAAAATGAGAGCTGAACACACCGCTGGTATCTGCAGGGATCCTTCACACAGAGTATTTTTTACTTGAAGTCATACACAGTAATGAAAGCGTCTCCCTCCTCCCCCGAGACCATAAAGAGAAGGTGGGATTTGAGAAGGAAAGGAGCGTATCACCAGAGGGGAGGGTGGCAGGGGCCTGGGATTTTTATTAAATGTACCTAGAGTTTTTAGCTAATATATTTTAACGGCGAGCATATTAAAAACCAGGGTCTAGAATTTATAGCGGCTGTAAGGAAAGTGAAAAATAACAAGGCCCTGGGGGCTGACTGGGTTTAGTAAGTGCCACCAGCAGGAGGAAGGGCCATAAAACCTTATCACGGAATATGGGAGGCATTAGCCACATGGTTAAGTCAGGAGAATTTCCTCACAAACGATGCCATGCAGAGCCCATTTAATAAAGGATGTGGAATCTGGATGGCTTCTTAGTTTAGGAATGTTACTCAAAGTCTTAAAAACCAGCAAATGCATTTTACGTGAAGCACATGCATCCAAGCAGGCTTGGTTGATTCTTTCCCAACAGGGAAAACAGCAAACGGGTTCTTTTCATTCCGTTTTCCATGTTTGTAACACTTGCTGTCCTTGGAGTCTCTCTTCACGTCGGCTCCTTGTCCCCCATCCTAGTACTGGCTGCTTTTTAGAGCGATTTTTGGATCTGTGGAGTAGGCTAATTCTTCAAGAAAATGTATTGGTGTTGAGCTGCGGTCACAGTGCCTGAGTTATCGAGTGTTTTGGTGATGCATTGGCCACACATCTATAAAGAAAATATCTCTGCTTGAGAAGGTGTATATAGATTCTCTTACTCAGCTGACAGTTCCCATCACAAAGAACATTATAAAATCAGAGGGAGGCATGGTGTTGGTAGGCTTGTGTTACTTTACCTTTAAACCACACGTTGCTTGGTTTTCCTGTTTCCAAATCATCTTCTTAGCAGACCGCCATCCACTCCGGCAGTTTAATTCATTATTACACAAAGTCCAAGAGAGTGAAACTTTAACCTCTGCTTCTAACCACTTCGCGTTGGTTTTATCTGTAATGAACTTAGTGAAAGGCATCTGATGACAGATTCTTTCTTATGCTCCAATGACCTAACTTCGGAGGTCCTCCAAGGGGTTTAATTTAACCACTTGCTACTGCAAAGTGTCATGTGGTAGAGCAGGAATATAAACTGAGAATCCTAGGAGTTTTAGCAAGGAATCCCCAAGAGCATTCCCGGAGGAGCCCACCTGGGGAGTGTTGGTAGAGGCTCGACTGGTGTGGTTAAGCCTGGGGTACACCCTGGTCAGAAGAATACAGTGCCAGAACCAACACGTGCTGTCAGAGTAATTTAAATACCTCACATCTCTCAAAGGCAATGCTTTTAAAGTGCCTCCTCCCACTTCTCTCCCACCCACCGGGCATGTTCTGCAGGTGTTTCTGGGCCCTTGGTTTTCAAATGTGTCACCTAGAAAACTCCCCTAGCAGCAGCCTCCTATTTCCTATGCTCTTCTCCCCTCTATACACCTGATACCTCCCAGAAAAACCCTAAATGAGCCGGTCTGGCACAAGTGGGAGCTTCTTGGAAGGGGGAAGAGAGAAAGACAGAGTATGCAAAGCTAGAACCCTTCATAGGTCAGAAGAATGGGAAAGCAAGGGATCCTTAGAAAATAATCTTTGCATTTAACTGCACAAATACGAGCACAGGAAAATATTTTATCAGATGGCACCAAGGGGTACTTGGTTTTATTTATTTATTTTCTTAATCCTCACCTGAGGTTACACTTATTGATTTTAGAGAGAGGGAAAGGAAGAGAGAGAGAGAGAGAAACATCGATGTGAGAGAGAACATTGATTGTCTGTCTTCTGTACCTGCCCTGCCTGGGGATTGATATAACCTGCAACCTTGGTATGTAGCCTGACGGGGAACAGACCCATAACCTAGGCGTATGGGACGATGCTCCAAACAACTGAGCCACACCGGCCAGGGCCAGAGGGCCACTTTATTAAGAGCAGGCATGGTTGTCCTTCATGACAGCCACCCTGAGTTAGAGAGATGCATCCCAGAGTCCCACCCTCCAGGTGACTCTTCCACCAGAAATCCTTCCTGAACCCACTTATATTTAAAATTGTGCCACTCATGAGTTCCACAAGTTAAAGATGGTTTGAGAATTCATATTTTTGGTTAATAATGCTAAATGCTGTCTACGCCTTTCATGATTTCAAAGGCTTCAATCACTCTAACCCTCTGTTCTTTTTCAGTGTCTCCTGTCTGAGAGAAGCCTCCGTTCATTTCAGCATTTTGGTTGGCTTCCCTGGACCTCCTCCAGCTCAGCTATGTTTTCTTTGCGATACAGCTGTCAGAATTAGTCACAGTATTCCAGGTGTGTGAGTCAGCTTTGCAGGAGGAACAGCAGACTTTATGATTTACTTTTAGCATCTTTTTTGTTTTGTTTTCCTAATTACCTAGTATTATTTTTGCTGTTACAGTTTTCCAAGGGACAAATGTCTTTAAAAAAACACACTGTAATGGTTTCTACCACATTTTCTTTGGCTGTAACTGAAGCTGTAACTATCCTTCTGGAAATATGGTATGAACTCCTTGTTGCACCTGCCTAGCCTGTACCCACATGAAAGATGACTTGCTATTTTTCTCCATACCCTGGAGATTATAATCAGGGTTGGGGATCATAATCAGGAACACCCTGATGGAAATTCTAAGATAAGGTATAAGCATGGGTAACATAATGGGTGGGAGAAGGTACCCTTTGAGAGGAAGACAAAACCACTTGAAGGATGAGGAACCAAATCAAAGTAAAATTTGATTTCCAAAAGATCTTTAACGAAAGCTCTTTAACGCCATACATAAGTTTCGTATTATGTGGTAGAACATTTTATTGGGAAGAGATAACTGACTAAACTTTATTTACAAGTGAGTGAGTTTGTCCTGACTTATTTTGACTTAAGGGAGTTTCACACAATGAAAGCTTGAGTTTGCTCACCTAGCAGACAGCAGTGGGTTTTAGAGGTGGGGGGGGGGACTCCAGGAGTTCCTGAGATAAAGTCATGGGGTCTGTGAAGTCAAAACTCTTTTCATAATAGTGGCAAGATACTATTTACCTTTTTGTTTACATTCTTCATGAGTGTTCAGAATTGGAAATGTTCATTGCAGCTAACCTTTGACGACTACCACTTTTTGAGTTTTGGTGTAGTACCAAAGAGGAATATCCATAAATAACTAGAAAGATTATTAAAATACTCCTCCCACTCTTAATTAAATATCTGAATTTTCTTTGCATATTTTTAACCAAAGCAGCAGATTGAATATATTGAATGCAGTAGCAGATAGAAGAGCCCTCTTGTTTTCTGTTAAGCCATACAATTGAGATTTGCAAAAATATAAAACGATGTTACTCTTCTCATAAACTATTTTTGGAAAATATAGTTCTTTTTCATAAAAATATTATTTATGTTAACATATGATGGGTTTATTATTGTTATTTAAAAATGAATAAATAAGCATAAAAAATTTCTTAACTTAAATTTCTAGTAAGAAATAGCAATTGATGTAATTCATATAAACAAAAGCACTTTGGGATGCTCCATAATTATTGAGAGTGTAAAGGGATGCAGAAGCCAAGAAGTTTGGGGATGGTTGGATTTTGGAGAATTCAAATATCATTTCCACATTCTTTGTGCACATGATTATTTACTTCTTCAAAGGTCCTGTTATATTCTTTCAGTCTCTAGGGCATTTATATTTATCTTAAAGCATAAAGCAGTTTCCTATTGGCAGAGAGTCCCAAGGTAGAATAGAGGACATACAACAGCAAGAAAATACAGTAGTGATAGTATGATATGGAGAATCATGTCAATTTTACTTATTTTTGTGGTTCAGAGTGAGTACCTAAAATTCAGTATTTAGCTTCCAAATAATAACTTTGTAAACTGGGGTTATTATTTTGAAAATCCAGGCTTTCTTTTTCTGTGGTGGTTGTGACCATGAAGAGGGAAAAAAAAATAAGTGTAAAGTCTGGGAAAGTCATCTAGTTCTTAAAAAGTTTAGGAAATTCTGTGCTTTCAAAGATGGGTAAGAGAGAAGCCTTCAAATTTTAGAGAGAATTGAACACTACAAGAAAGGAAAGTTTATGAAACCAGCTACATTATCCCGCTCCCAAGATGAGTAAAGTTGCCGGCCATGGCGCCATCTCATATCTTACGAGCACTCCTCCTCCAGATGCATGTGAGATAGGACACGACAACATTTGATTGTGATCTAGCAGGGGCCAGCAGTTTCTCAGAAAATACAGCCGGGTCCTGTGGATTCTTGAGATGATCATTCAAGTGGAAAACAAATTGCGCAACAGATTAAGTGCTATTGTAGTTGCAACCAACTACTTTTGAATGCTCAAAACAAAACAAAAACCAAACCAAAACAAAACAAGCCCATACCAAGGAGCTCTTCTAGATGGAAACAGATGGAATTTAGAGACAGACTTGAGCCTTCCCATGAGAAGTTAGATTTACTGCAAAGTAAAGCAACGAGGCTACGAGTCTGCCCACAGGGAATGAAGCGCTGACAGCTGGTGTGGTGAGCAGAGTAATGGCCTCCAAGCATGTCTGTGTCCTCATCCCAGGACCTGAGGATACGTTACCTTTCATGGCAAAAGGACTTTGCAGATGTGATAGGAAGGACTTTGAGATAAGGACATGTTCTTGGATGATCCAAGTGGACCCAGCTTAATCACAAAGGTTCCTAGAAGCAGAGAACCTTTCCTGGCTGTAGTCAGAGAAAGGGAGACGTGACTAAGAAGCATGGTTAGAGATGCAACGTTGCTGGCTTTGGAGGTGGAGGGAAGTACCATGAGTCATGGGATGTGGGTGTCCTTTAGAACCCAGAAAAGGCAAGGGAATGGATTTATTCCTAGAGCCTCTGGAAAGGAAGGAGACCCTGTTGGACTTCTAATTGAAGAAGTGCAAGTTAATAAATTTGGGCTGCTTTATACTACTAAATTTACGGTAATTTGTTATGGCAGAAAGTGAATACAGCTGGATTGAAATTGATAACCCAATGCCCAGCCCTTCAATTTCATTTCCAGTGCACTGATTTGGGGTGTATGCTATCTAAATCAGTTGACCAAATAATAAGTTAGGTGGTCAGTGGGGAACATGTTGCTTTTCTATTTCTTTCGTGAGGACCCCATTAGAACCTATTTCTAAGTCTTTGGGCTCAATAGTGAATGAGGTAGGAAGGCAGTTTCCTGGGGAAATCATTCCAAAATCTTGCCTCTTCTTTTCGTGGACAAGAGGAAGAGTAGTAGTGAAGGTTTAATAATTACTTAAATCAACAGTAGAGTTTATTGTGTTTAAGGTACATAGATGTATAAATTTTAGTTTACAGAAGAGAGTGAGTCCAAAGAAATGTTAACATTTTTTTGTTGTTAATTTTTAAAGCCTTGGCCTAATACTATGACAGTGATACGGGAAAGGTCAAGGTGGGACATGAAAAAATTAAAAAAAAACCCCACAAAACAACACACCCCAAATTTGCTAAGCTGCTTGGAGTGAGAAGAGCACTTTCTGTCTCTTCCCCCTTACGCAATGCTATTGACTTCGGGCCAGAGGTGCCTGGAGGAAAGACCAGAATGTACGAACGATAGCAGCCGTGGCAAGGGAACAAGGCAGGGACTCTGGATGTAAAATTAGAAGTGCCAGAGCGGTTAGAAGCCAGCCAGGAAGTGTGCCAAGCTATGAAAACATCAACGCCTGCTGCCTTTACATGCTTCCTTCCCCTGGTATGGGGACCCGACAATCTCAGTTACGTTTACATTCGGCATTTTTATTTGGAAACTTCGTACACGTTGTCACTGATTTTTATTTAAAGCCAGTCATTTGTGTTAAATGATTGGCTTTAATTCCTGAAGAGTAATTTTAGTACATCTTAGGGCCAACTGTTTTCCTAGGAGGTGACAGCTGGAAGTTGGGGGAGGGGCAGGGAATCAGCTTGCCTGAAAGAATTTGATTTTTAGACAACTTTCCCCCCACTGTGTCCATTCAAAGCCTACCTACACTTCATAAGCCTAGCAGAAAGGGACTACCTATTTGCCCAAACCTCCTAGAACATGCTGAACATCGCGGTAAAAAGAACATAACATCTAGTAAAATTGCCAAGCAAGAAGTTTAGAGCTACCACCGTAATCACTTGTGTCTTACCCAGAGGGTGCCCCAGGTCCAATATAAATTTCTAACAGGAGACGAGGAAAGCAAACTTTTAACCAGCTGCACGTTTTATTCGAAGTCTCAGGGCACTTAGAAAATGCCTCATGAGCATAAGGAGGTTTAATTGCAAAAGCTATGCATTTGGAGAGTGAAAAGCAATCAGAATGGGAAGGAAACGAGTTTTCTATGTGGTCTGAATCTTACCCCCCAGCTACGTTTAGCTTATAGAAAGCCAGCATTTGTAACGATTCCTGGCTTCCTCCTACTGGTCTAGTAAGATTGAGTTCATTTAGTTAATTTCCCAAGGCTCCAGAAGTTTCCATGAATTTCATCTCACAACTAATGTTTGTAGGTCTTATTTCTCCCGTCCCTTAAAGTCCCAAATAATACTTTAGACCAGTGATGGCGAACCTATGACATGCGTGTCAGAGGTGACACGCGAACTCATTTTTTTGGTTGATTTTTCTTTGTTAAATGGCATTTAAATATTATAAGATAAATATCAAAAATATAAGTCTTTGTTTTACTATGGTTGCAAATGTCACATGGCACCAGAGTTAAGTTAGGGTTTTTCAAAATGCTGACACGCCGAGCTCAAAAGGTTCGCCATCACTGCTTTAGACAGTATTTTAACTGTAAAGTGACATTGGCAGACATTGTGTCATAGCTACATGCTACCCATCGCATTAACCATGATCAAATAAACTTCCAACCAATGAACACAGGGTACAATGCTGGTGTTCTGACCTCAGAGAATAATGTCTAAAATATCAAGAGAAGTATGGAAAAATGTTTCACCTCACTACATATAATGTTATTTCACTGTGACTTTTTTCTGTAACTAACGCTGAATCAGAGCATCCAATAAATGTATACAGGGTGAATGTACTTCTATAGAAACCCTGTTCTTTCCTGGGCCAGAGAATGCTGATAAAATGCGGGGGGTGGGGAACGTAAGAAGTGAGGTGAGGTGGGAGCCGCCACAGGGAAGTGCTGACTTAGCTTGGATCCATGGAGAGATCGCTGGAACAGGAGTCAGGGGGCCTGGGTTTGGCCTTTCTTTACCTCAGCGAAAGCATGAGCAGAGTAGAGTAGTCCCCCCAGTGGATGCCTGAGACGGTGGATAGTACCAAACCCTATGTATACTATGATTTATCCTATGCATACATACCTAAATAAAGTTTAATTTATAATTTAGACACAGTAAGAGAGGAACAACAATAATAGATAAGAAAACAGAACAGTTATAACAACATACTGTAGTAAGAGTTATGTGAATGTGGTCTAATTTTCTCTCAAAATATCTTATTGGACTGTACTCACGTTTTCAGTTAAATGAAGTACATTACGGCTTCTCTTTGGCATATCCCAATTGCCAGCATCTCCACTCTTGCGCGTTGAGGCCACTCACCATTAGGTAAAATAAGAGTTACTTGCACAGAGGCACTGTGATACTGTGACAGTTTATCTGACAACCGAGGGTACTGAGTGACTCACAGGTGGGGAGCCTACAGCATGGCGGTGCTGGACAAAGCAATGATTCACCCCCGGGGCGGGATGGAGAGAGCCTGCCTGAGATTTCATCACAATTTAAAACTTACGAATTGTTTATACCTGGAACTTTCCATTTAATATTTTTTGGGCCACAGTTGACTATGAATAACTGGAACCTTGGAAAGTGACACTGTGGGTAAGGTGTGTGTGTGTGTGTGTGTGTGTGTGTGTGTGTGTGTGTGTGTAATATTGTATTTAATAATTCCTCATGTGAGTTTCTTCTTCTGAATCATGGTGTTAATAACACCTACCCTCGGCATTATTGTAAAGACTATATTAGGAAGAGGAAGCAAGACATCCCATAGGATACCTGGCACACAGATGCTTAATGTGGGGAGATTTATTCTCTCCTGAGCCTTAATTTAGAAAACTAGGATAGTCTAGTACCCATCTGATATCATACATAGTTATTACAATACTAGAGTCTTGGTGCATGAAATTCATGCATGGGGGAGGAGGGGTCTCTCAGCCCGGCTTGCACCCTCCCCCAATCTGGGATTCCTCAGGGGATGACCGGCAGTTGGACATCCCTCTCACAATCCTGGACTGCTGGCTCCTAACCGCTCACCTGCCTGCTTGATCGCCCCTAACTACTCACCTGCCTGACTGATTGCCCCTAAATGCCTCTGCCTTGCCCCAGCCACCACAGCTTCATCAGGAAGGATTTCCAGAATGACATCAGGAAGGTCGTTCAGCTGTCTGGTCTAATTAGCACATTACGCTTTTATTATTATAGACTAGTGGCCCGGTGCATGAAATTTGTGCATGGCGGGGGGCGGGTCCCTCAGCCCGGCCTGCACCCTCTCCAATCTGGGACCTCGGGGGATGTCCGACTGCCAGTTTAGGCCCAATCCCTAAACTGGCAGTCTTACATCCCTCTCGCAATCTGGGACTGCTGACTCCTGCCTGCCTGCCTGATCACCCCTAACCACTCTGCCTGCTGGCCTGCTCACCCCCACTGCCCCCCCTGCTGGCCTGCTTGCCCCAATTTCCCCCCCCCCAGGCTGCTCCCCCCCAACCTTGCCAATGCGCCTGGTTGGCTCTAGTGAGCTGGGATTGGGAGCTTATTTCCCACGAGTGCGCTCAAGCGCGACGGTTCAATAA
>NW_005871211.1:2875133-2903918 GCF_000147115.1 Myotis lucifugus | reverse complement strand
AACTGCCCCCTCCTGCCTGCCTGATCACCCCCAACTGCCCTCCCCTCCTGGCCTGATCACCCCCTAACCGCCTCTGCCTCAGCCCCGCCACCATGGATTTGTCTGGGAGGATGTCTGGAAGGTCTCCTGGTCTAATTAGCATATCACCCTTTTATTAGTATAGATTATTGACTGTACTCCCTATGCTGTACTTTATAACCTGCGACTGCTTTAAAACTGCCAATTTGTACTCTTTAATTCCTTCACCTTTTCCTCCTTTTCTTAAACACTCCCGTCACCTCGCCTGATATTCTTCAGGGCTATCCACCCGCCCTCCCTTTTTTAAAAAAATACTTTTATTGATTTCAGAGAGGAAGGGAGAGGGAAAGAGATAGCAACATTAATGATGAGAGAGAATCATTGGTCGGCTGCCTCCTGTATGCCCCCCCACTGGGACCAAGCCTGCAACCTGGGTATGTGCCCTGACCTGGAATCTAACCATGACCTCCTGGTTCATAGGTTGATGCTCAACCACTGAGCTACACCTGACGGGCTCTTTTTATTTTTTTAAATCTGAAGTATAACCAATACTTCAAATGCCATTGATGTGATGAGGAGAATTGCAACAGAGGCACACTTGTGATGACAAAGTTGGTGGGGGGTGGGGGGTGAGGGGTGGGGAGAAGTTGGGGAAAGCTACACAGTGGAGGTGACACGGGTCCCCTGGGGAGGGAAGATGGGAAAGGGCCAGCGCTTGAGAAGCAAGAAGGGATGCAGGAGCTGCTGACACTACTTTCTCACCCTAAGGATCAGTTGCTGGTTTAGGGAGCATTGAGATGTTTTTGGAGAAAGAAAATTGATATAAGCCTATTAAACTGTATTGGATAAACCTCAGTATTATGGTCTGAATTTTACCATAATAGATTTGACAGTAAAATGATGAAATTTATTTGCGTGAGGATCCTTGGCACGACGGAGTGTTTACTGTTCCCGTTCCACTGGGCATGACAAACCCGGTCTGAACCTCTGCCTCTGCACAGCGTTAGCAATCTCAGACTTGAAAGGAAGCGGGACATGCTGGTGCTTGAACACGCGCTCCTTAAGTACATTTCCGGAGGAACGTGGACGCCTGTCTTTGACTCTCCGTCTTTCTATTGATCATATATTCTTGGCAAACAAATCTTTGTTAAATTTGATAAGACCTGAAACGGGACTGAAGTTCAGTGTATGCGATTTTATCTTTATCTTCCTCAAACCTCGAAATGCCAACAGTACTTTATAAAAACCATGTTTGTCTTTTCTTATTTTTGTTTGGCCCATATTAATGCCACTAAAAATATGCAAACTCAGCAGGCTGATTCACTTAGCTGTGCATCTTGGCCCAGTTAACTATCTTCAGAATATTTTTTGGCCAATTTCAGTGCATTTATTTTTTTTTCCTTAATGTGGTTATAGAGTGATCTACAGTATTTCCTCAGCCATCATAATCTGTTTTTGTTTTACTGCTTTAGAATTCTCTGTGGTAAACACCCAGTGTTTTTGACTTCCTAAGTTTCTTTGTTTTGAAAAATTATTTTTAAGAGAACATTTCTAGCATAAAGCAAGCATGCTCCTTGTAAGTGTACTTTCCTGAGTTCAGTTGATCTGGGATGTGTTGATTTGCTCTTTCATTTAGCTTCATTGCTCAATTACATCACTGATCCTGACTTACCTGGTGTTTGTTTTTATCTTCCACTCCCTATAGCATCAGTCTGTAACAGTTATGATATGTCATCTGCTTCTAGCTATTTGCTTTTTCAGTGATATATACAATAAGTATAATGTACAGGACGTATCCTATATAATAAAAGCCTAATATGCTATGTGTCCAGTCGTTTATTCAAACAATCAAAGCGTAATACGCTAATGATATGCTAAGGTCGCTCAACTGCTTGCTATGATGTGCACTGACCACCAGGGGGCAGATGCTCTGACCAGTAGGTTAGCTTGCTGCTGGGGTCTGGCTGATCAGAACTGAGCAAGATGGGCTGGACACGCCTAGAGATCTCCCCCGGTCTCTCTCTGGCCCCGATAGTGTACTGATGGGGTCCCTGGGCCTGGCCTGCACCCTCTCGCAATCTGAGACCTCAATCCGAGAGCGGGTTTCTGCCTGATCCTGCAGGCCACTCCCCTCAGGAGGCCAGATGATGGCTGGTTTTGTACCTGCTAAGGATTGAAAATGTAACCAGAAATGATGGAAGGAAGCTTTGGAGAATTTTAAGGAGAAGGACTTGTAATGCTGATGTCTCAGTGCTATCCTATAAGATTTCTTGTACCTTCCCTTTGTTGTTTTTCTTATGGTACTTAGAGCATTCTAAGATGATGTGTATGTTAGTTAAATGGGATAGTAGTTCATAGATCTATAAGACATTCCTGCTAATTAGGGTCAGTGTAAATTCTGTATGTTGAACAGACTACAATCAAGGCAAAGATGTACATTAACCATTAAAAGAATGGAAAGAAAACAGAAAATGAACTCTAGAGTGTACATATAAACATCCAATGTGCTTGAGGAATGAAATTGTCCAAGAAATTGTTGGCCAGACCAATGATTACAGAAAATCTACCATTGGAAGTGCCTTTGTAGTTACTTCGTATTAGCTGAGCAGATGTATTTGATAATGATTCAATGTTTTGTTTATACCACCCACTATCCCTGGATTTGTCAGTAAATTTTTAAATGAGCATATTTCCTGAAAATATTTTGGAAAACAATTCTCTTAAAAATATATATGTATTTATTGATTTAGAGGGAGAGGGAGATAGAAACATCAATGATGAGATAGAATCATTGATCAGCTGCCTGCTGCATGCCCCGCACTGGGGATCCAGCCCACAACCTAGGCATGTGTTCTGACCGGGAATCAAACTGTGACCTTCTGGTTCATAGGTCGATGCTCAACCACTGAGCAACACCGGCCGGACGAAAACAATTCTCTTTTGATTGCATAAATAAAGGAGTGGAAAACCCATGTTACATTTTAATTTCAGTTAAACACTGGTTAAAAAAAAGACAAAATTAGATCTTTTCGTCATTCTCTCCAGCAGCGTGTAAAACGCGATTGATGTATGTGCATCTCAGATGACTGAGATTGCAAATGTGTAACTGCCCTGCTCAAGGCAAGATACATTATGTAAATCAGCTGGACTGATGAGGGCTCACGGTGTTTAATGCGAGAAAGAAGAAGGCATGTTTTTCTGCACGTTCTCCACATAAAAAATGATGTGATTTCCAAAAGATAAAAATGTACTTACCCTTGGCAGGCTGTGGCGTGCTTAATGGGCATCATTTTAACATTACTGCAGCGATGGAAGTGTTGAAGGAGAATCAGGGATTTTGGTTAAGAAATACATGTACAGTCTACAAAATTCCTTTCTTCTGGGGGCTTATCAATACCTGGTATTTGGCAGAATTTTTTAGCCTCCGGTTGATCTGACTTAAAAGTGAATCCTTGTTAGGTTAAAAATGTTCCAATCCTGTTAGCCAAGTCCTCATTGCTATGGTAACATTAGTTTGAATAATTTGTTATGCTTGCCCAAATTTGGGTAGCTGTTGACATGTTTCTACATCTAAGACCCCTGACAAATGCCATCTTGTTTGTAAAGACTCTCCTGGTCCTCCCACCTTCTCATTTGTATACTTGTGGAATGAATTTTGTTCCTGTTCGTGTTATACATATGCTTTCATTTTTAATGGAGATATAATTTACTACCACGAAATCTTCCCCTCTTTAAAGTGTATATTTCAGTGGTTTTTAGCAGTTGCATAAAGTTGATCAATCATGACAGTGATCTAATTGGAGAACATGTTCATCATCCCACAAAGGAACCCAGTATCCATTAGCAGCCGCTCCCCAGTCCTCTTTCTCCTCAGCCCCTGGCAACCACTAATCTGTGTTACCTCTGTGGATTTGCCTGTTGTGGACATTTCATGTATGTAGAAGCATACAAAATGTGGCCAGTGGTGACTGTCTTCTTTTCCTTAACATAATGTTTTCAGAGTTCATTCTGTTATAGTGTGTATTCGTATTGCTTATTATTATAGACCTAGAGGCCCGGTGCATGAAATTCATGCATGGGTAGAGTCCCTAGGCCTGGCCCGCGATCAGGGTCGATCTGTGGGGTGACCGAGGGGGTCGCGGGGGGGGGCCCTGCTGGCACCTGCCTTGGCTGAACTGGGGCCTGAGGGCCGGGAGCAGCTCCTGCATTGAGCGTCTGCCCCCTGGTCAGTGAGTGTTATAGCGACCAGTCATTCCACCGGTCATTCTGCCATTTGGTTGATTTGCATATTAGGCTTTTATTATGTAGGATACTAGTCCATTTTATGGATATACCACATTTTGTTTATCCAGTCATTAGTTAATGAATATTCAAGTTTGAACTTTTAGGGTATTATGGATTATGCTGCCATAAACATTCATGTACAAGTATTTGTGTGGAACATGCTATACATTTTATTAAGATTAGAAATTGTTAATATTTATTAAAAAATTACTACAACAGTAAAATATTTAAAATACATAAAAACATACAATGGCATTTTGGTTTATCTTGTTTTAGAGTTCTGTGCCTCCTTTCATTATAAAAACACATTTTTGTATAAAAATTTGCATACTGTTCTAAATTCTATTTTTACTTTACTTTCCCTATAGTAAAGAATATATGGTATATATATTTCTTTTTTAGAAAATGTATTTTTATTGATTTCAGAGAGGAAGGAAGAGGGTGAAAGAGATAGAAACCTCAATGATGAGAGAGAATCATTGATTGGCTGCCTCCTGCATGCCCCCTACTAGGGATTGAGCCCACAACCTGGGCATGTGCCCCCACCAGGAATTGAAGCATGGGTCGACTCTCCACAGCTGAGCCATGCTGGCCGGGCTATATGATATATATATATTTCTAGGATTTTTAATAATTGTATACATCTCATTTTTATTTTAAATATGTCTATACATTATAATTGCAATTCTTGAGGGCAATTACTTTGCTTTATTTTTTTATTTTATGCCTTTCTTTCCACTCCACTAGTAGCTAGCATGTACCTGGAATAGTAGTTTTTAAACAAATATTTGCTGAGATGAATTTATAATATAGAGGTAGTCATAGAATTTCAGTTAAAAATAATCTTAAGGGTCTACTGATTCGTGAATAACATGAGTGTTATAGTATTTTAATTAAAAGTGAATTTAACCAATGATCATACTTTTGGCTCTTAAACTTATATACTTAACCAGTGTATTATATTATTTGAGTAAACCATTTAGGAAGATTGAAAAAAGAGCAATAGGAAATTTTGTTTCTAAGTCAAACCATGAATATACTTAGCAACTATCTGGATTACTGTATAATAAAATTTGGAATTTGAAAAGAGTCAGTAGATCATTTTTCAACCCGTTTAAAACTTCACTGGTGCAAACACGTATTTTCAGAAATTGCAAAATGCTCAACAAAGTCGTTAAAAATATCTCAGCTATCTCCAGTGTCGTCTCGTCGGATATTCACAGGTTGTTTCAAAAGAGTAAAATGTATTTGTTTTGCATGTTGGGTCCAAACTTCATATTCTAACATCATTGTTGACACCTTACCTGCTGTTCAATCATAGTAAAATCACCCACTGTACATTGCTAACTTGAGCCTGTTCCAGTTTTTAAAAACATCATTAATCCTAGCACCTAGATTGTGGTGCTGAAATATTATTTCCACTATAGGAATCGAGGGCTTCTTGGGGAAATGGTTGATTGCAGGTTCTGGGGAAGGGCATACACAAAATTAGCCTAAAGCAACTTGCCAGCCATATTTCAAGGAAGCCATTAGGGCCAGAGACCACCAGGAACTGATTTGGTAAGGCCAACTCATGCTTTGAGCTTTAATAAAGTGGACACCATCAGCTGTATTTAAATCCTTAAATTCATCATTAAAAAAATCAATTGATTTGCAACAGCATGGATGGACCTGGAGAGCATTATGCTGAGCAAAATAAGCTAGTCAGAGAAAGATAAATATCACATGACTCACTCATTTGTAGAATATAATGAACAACATAAACTGATGAACCAAAATAGAGCCAGAGAAAAAAATATTTTAGAATATAATAGAAATAATCCTGTTATTTTCAGATTTTTAATATTTCCTACAACTTTTGTGGTACAGTTTTGGTAATATTATTATATTTAAAATATTTTTTCTTGAAATATTAATTTTTATTGCATGTAACATTATTATAATTAAAATCATTTTTCTTGAAATATTAATGTTTATTGCATATAACATTATTGTATTTAAAATAATTTTCTTGAAATATTAATTTTTATTGCATGTAACATTATTATACTTAAAATCGCTTTTCTTGAAATAAAAATCAACTGGTACTTTCTGGAAGACGATAGGATCAATTCCTTGTCTTGAAACTGATTTTTTTTAAAGGGACAGAACCTAGCACTTACTGTGTCATTTCCACAAGACCTGTTCCACTGGGAAACAAATAGTAAATGAGATGCTACTCTTTATAAAAAATAGTATTCCAGTGAATAAATAAAAAGAGCTAATAGAATGATAATATCACCATTTTGCAACACATGGGAAAGACAGATCTAGGCATTGAGCTGCTAACTTCACAAGAGAGAAAAGCAGACATGGTGTCTCCTGACGAAAGACTACACCTCCACCTATAGTCTGGCCAAAGGGATCAAGTCAGAGACTGATCAAGGCTCTGGACCCAGCTGCCAATGTGCAGGAATTAGAGGGCAGAGAAACTTGGCGATCTGTGAATATGCAATCAACACAATCCAGGTTAGGGTACCCTGCAGGTTAAATAGCCTGGGCTCTTCCCCAGACACACTGAGGAGAGAAGAAGGGAATGGAGAGGGGCGCTGTGGATGGAAAGTAACTTCACAGACCTGTCGATTTTTTAAAAACTTGGGTGAGACTAAACTAAAGATATTGCCTGGGGCTTATCGTATCCGCCATAAGGCTGCAAAATGCAATGAAGCAATGACTATAAAGGCAAGAGAGTGGTTTCTTTGTGAGGAAAGAGGTGGTTGTGTTTGGGATGGGCCACATGGAGGGGCTCGGGGTGTCAGGCAAAGCTCTGTTTCTTGACTCAGGTGAGGATTTCAAAGGTGTTGTATTCGCTTTCTATTGTTGCCATAACAAATTACTGAAAAAATTAATGGCTTAAAGCAACACTATTTATTATCTCAGTTCTGTAGGTCAGGAGTCCAGGTGAGCTTGACTGGATTCTCAGCAATGGGTCTCACAAGGCCAAAATCAAGCTCTTGGTCAGCTGGGCTGTTATCTGGAGGCTCCAAGTTCATTCAAGCTTCTGGCAGAATTCAGTTCCTTGTGGCTGCAGGGCTGAGGTCCTGTTTCATTGTTGGCTACCAGCCAGGAGCCTCTCAGCTGTGTTAGGCTCCCCATGGAAGACGTGGGCAAAGTACCCTCACACTTTATTGCCTGCAAGTTACAGCTTCAAGATGCTTTTCTTGACCATGCTGTGATTGACATTTTCCCGACTTAACCCATCCGCCAGTGATAATTGGACACTTGCACATTTTAACTTGAGCCTCATTAATTCACCATAGCCGTCAATGAATTTCTTTGAAACTTTAATTAGTGATGCCTATTTATTTCTGTCTTTAAGGGAATTTATTCTTACCTGGGGAGAAGAAAAAGTTAGGTAAAAAGACCCCAAGACTTACAATAACTCTATAATTAACATTAAAAGAGTCAAACTTTAACCAGAACTTACAATAAGTGCACAAAGTATTAAGCATTAGTTTTGTGTTGTGTAACTGACAGGCTGTGATGAGAGCATCCATCCTTAAGCCTTTCCTGGCATCTGAGTGCATTTCATGTGTCCTGCAGTCATGTCCTTTCTCACGTACTTTTACATGAGTTGACATGCATAAGCCTAAATAAAAAAAATGTGGAACTACAGTTTATCTCCTCAAACACATGTTTATAATATATTTATATATCATTTGCCGATATGGCAAGAGAACCTTTATCCCAAGATCTGAATAAATACAAGCTTTTCTGGTAGCACTAGTTTCTACTCTGCTCCATTTTGGTAGATGCTTACATATCTATGGTGTTTTCTTTCTGTTTTAAAAAATACATTACAAATGGTTAAACTATATAAAAATATAAATGGCAAGTTCGTAGGATTCCTGGAGCTCCTCCAGAAACCCCAAGGCTAGGCAGAACAAATCTGAGACATCTGATCTAAGTCAATTCTTTCTTTTCTGAATGAGGAAAGTGAAGTCTAGAGAGAAGGTATGTCCAACACGTCCACCCTAGAATCCGACCCAGGATACCTAAACCCGGGGGCAGTGTGTCCTCCATTTCTATGATCTAACTCTGTGTTCGACAGGCATTGCAATCCCTGTGACTTACTTTACAGTACATACTTCCAGCCCTTGTGACATCTGGTATGTACCAGTTAGGCTTAAAGTTTGTGTGGTCCGACAGGACGCTGGCAGGACTGCACCGTCCAGGGGTGGCGTCGGCATTTGGTGAGAACAGAGCCACGGCAGAGGCAGCTTCTACAGGCCTTTCAGTTCCACATCCTCTTGACTAACCGCGCTGCTTTATGACTTAACATGTTGATTCCGAATTTGGGATTCCATTGCTGGATCTGGTGTTTGTTCATTAGCATGATGGATGTTAGAAACAGGCTGTAGCTCTCACGGATGAAACGAAACATGTTTTGAACATATGGACTGGCGTCTACTCTTGTTTTGGGCAGGGTATAAGAGGCCCGTACTGGTCTTATACCCTGGTTCTCAGTCCAGGCTTGGTTTGGAAGGACTTCTGACGGCATGGTGCCTTCAAGGCACAGGGTCCTGCCTCAGAAACGTTCTGAGTCTGCTTCAGGTAAACTTTTCAACCCAGACCACAATCCAGTGTGTAGAACAAGTTGCATAAACACTTTTAGGCTTTCTTGCTTATACGTTTTTGCTAATACACGTCTGACCGTATGAGGGAATTTGGACTAACCTTTGTTTCCATTAAAATCTTGTAGCCAGGTTGTGGGAGAGTAGTAAACTCTCCCCAACTCAACCTTCTTTGGTGGCCTCTAAAAGAACCCAAGTGTGCATGACCGAACTGGCTGAGGCAAGTCCTCAACCACAGGCTGTGTCTCCTTTTGACAGTCAGCGGGGTCTTAAGTCTCCTGTGCACTTGATGTAGTATTTCCTTTTTTAAAAAAAATATATTTTTATTGATTTCAGAAAGGAAGGGAGAAGGAGAGAGAATCATTGACTGGCTGCCTCCTGCATGCCCCCTACTGGGGATTGAGCCTGCAACCCAGGGATGTGCCCTGACCAGGAATCAAACCGTGACCTTCTGGTTCATAGGTCCACGCTCAACCACTGAGCCACACAAGCCGGGCTAGTTTTTCCTTCTTGCCTTTTGTTAAATTTACCAGAAAGAGGGAGTTGTTGCTATGGCTCTTTGTGACTTTTTGTGACGTCACTGACTTGTGATCCTTCTGCTTCCTTCCCTGGCTAATATCACTGCGTTTGGAACACAAAAGGTCACGATCAGTCAGGCCCCCAGCATCATTCCTTATAAAATAGAGCCTGATCCACAGGTAGCTGGTCATTGTGGCAGGAAGGGAAATTGGACATTTGATCTGGGGGCTGGGAGCTTAGGGAATTAGTGGTCCACCAGAGATCCCAGGCATTATGGACTGAATTGTGTTCCACAAAATTTATATGTTGAAGTCCTAACCCTTAGTACCTCAGAATCTGATTGCATTTGGAGATTGGATCTTTAAAGGGGTAATTAAGTTAATGAGGTCAGTTAGGGTGGGCCCTCATCTAATAGGACTGGTACCCTTATTAGAGGAGGAGATTAGGACACAGATAATCACAGAGGGAAGCCCATGTAAAGACACAGGGAGAAGATAGCCATCTACAAGCTAACGAGAGGTCTCAGAAAAAGCCCAACGGTGCCAACAGACTTCCAGCCTCCAGAATTGTGAGACAATAAAGGTCTATTGTTTACTCCACCCAGGCTGTGGTCCTTTGTTACGGCAGCCCTAGCAAACTAATACACTGGGTCAGTTTGTTTCAGATTCTACCCCCTTTGTCGGTTGCTGTAGCTTTGGCCCTGACTCTGAAGGCTCACACACTGGAACTGGGATTAAGCATTCGAGATGCCTGAAAACATTCTGTTCTGCATTGGAGTGAGTTCCAGAAGGCAGTGTAGTGCCCTGCTGGCCCTGCAGGAGGAGCTGGCTTCAGAAAAGAAAGAACCTGAGATTCACAAATGAGAAACTTCCCGCAGTAGCTCCAGGCCCTGCAGGAAAGAGCTAACAGAGATGTAACATTCTGGATTATTTTTATTCTGTTCTCTGCAGGTGAGGAAAACTTTCTCTTGCTCCAAGTTAAAAAAACACGCTCTAATACCGCAGGAACTAAAATGAGTTCTCAACTTTCTGTTCTCAATCCTCAACTATGGGCTGGGCCCAAGGTTGGTGGCTTTCCCAGCTGCCAGTCAGATCATCCATCCCTGAAAATTCGCCTATCACCTGGAAAGCAAGCAGTTGATAAACACCAAATTGATCCCAGGATCAAGAGGAGAAAATTACCCCTAACGCCTTTAAAATACATCATCAGTCCTTACAGTCTTTTTAAAAAAATTGATTTGAGAGAGTGAGAGAGAGAGAGAAACATCGGTTTGTTGTTCCACTCATCTGTGCATTCATTGGTTGACTCCAGCATATGCCCTGACCAGTGATTGAACCCCAAACCCGGGTGCATTGAGAATATGCTCCAACTAACTTAGCTACTCAGCCAGGGCAGTTCTTAGAGTCTAAAGTCATGTCCAGAGCAAGGTTGGGCTGTGCTACGTGTCTCTCTATCATGTAATATTTGTGTTCAACTTGCCCTCTGTCTATCTTCAGTGATGAATACCCTGTCCCTGAGTCTTGTTGGCAGTCATTTTGGATTTTTAATGTACTTTAAAAAAGTTAAATAAATCATGGGTTGTCCAAAAGAGGGACACTGGGTGGGGATAAACCAGACTGTGGTCTCCCTGACGTAATTGGTACCCCTACCAATTGGGACCTAGTTTTTAATGTTTTGGGGTTGATGCATTTTTCACTTGGAACATCATATTTAAAGAATTATGTTGTTTGTAGCATGTGGTAGACATAGAGGAACAAGCCAGTTGTTTTGAAGCTAAATGTGCTAAATCACACACAGAATGTAAGCTTTCCATAATTCATCAATGCTTTCTAGCTTCTGGAGACAAAAATGACTAAAAAAAAATTCACGTGGATAAAGAAGGAGCTAGACCATGGAGCAAGCTTCTTGTTCATCTCCGGTGGGGCACCGTAGTCATACATCATTTCCCTTAGAGATTGGTACGCGGGGCAGTTGTTAATCTGAGTGAGGCAGAGGGTGGGAGAGAGGCAGAGGGAGAGACTTCATGGAAGGCAGGACTCAACAAAAGAAAATTCCAAATGATTTCACATTTGTTTTAAAGAGTGAAAGAGAACCAGAGAGATGTTTACAGCATAATAGTAATGAGAACAGCAACAATGTGAGCTTATGCTTTTATCTTGAGAGATTTTGCAAGTGGGACTACTCCAGTGATGGCGAACCTTTTGAGCTTGGCGTGTCAGCATTTTGAAAAACCCTAACTTAACTCTGGTGCCGTGTCACATATAGAAATATTTTGATATTTGCAACCATAGTAAAACAAAGATTTATATTTTTGATATTTATTTTATATTTTTAAATGCCATTTAACAAAGAAAAATCAACCAAAAAAATGAGTTTGCGTGTCACCTCTGACACGCGTGTCATAGGTTCGCCATCACTGGACTACTCTAATGTTTGTGCCTGCTGCTTGAAAAACACTGTGCACTTTAGAAAATGGGTAGGACTGCTCATATGATCGATGGACCTAGAGTTGTTAGGGTTCACTGTGGAAGGAAGAAGTCAACCGACTTGAACAATTTTTGGCTTTCCAATGAAATGATACAAAAGACCATATGTTGGCCTAAAGACTTTGCAAATTAAATGATAAATATTGGTACTATGGTAGAATTTATGGTGGCATTAAAAACAACATTCCCTCAGAGTGGAAATGATTCAGAGGATTATGTTTACAGTTGTGGAAGCAACCGTCAAATTAAAGAAGCCAAGTGTCCTAGTGACTAAAGGCTATAACTGAGATTTATGGAATGACGAGGACCCTGGCATTGTTCTGCCAAACTTGGTCTTTTGGGAACTAGCATTAAGCACTCTGAGTTTTCTGAAGACACTGTACGCAGTAGGTAATCTACCTCGCAACCCACTGCCAGCCATCTGGCTTGTATTCATCATCATGGCCTTCTAGGCTGGGAAATAACTTCATCTAATCCCATAAATTGTTGATTTCATACAGAATGAATATAGATTAGTCTTTGTTTACCTCCAGCCTGGATATCTGTAGGGGACTCTTCCTTTTGCAAGTAATTAAGGAAGAGCTTGGCTGCATAGGGAGGAAGGTTGGTAGTGTTAATCTGACACCTTCTTCTCATAATAATTAGGGTTCATTATTTGCCTTGAGTTTTCACAAAAGATCTATTTGGGCCTTTACACTCCCTTCCTCCAGCTTTCTACTTCCCTCCCTCCACGGTGTGTTCTCATTTCTCTCCAAGATGTGATTAATGGTTCTCACATTTGTTGGGCCTTTCAAAGGGCAAAGATGAAACACATGAGAAATAATGGATTCACTGACAAGACCCAGAGCTGGCTGCAGTCTCTGAAGCCTCCATGAAGGCACCACCTTGCTCAGTAGAATACATCTCTCTCCTCCATAGAGAGGTGCTTCCACTAGCCCCAAAGCCCAGCATGCATCTCAGACCCAAACTACAACTTGTCATGGCAAGTTCTAGCAGTGCAGATCTTTCATGACACGTCCAGGACTCACTAGCTTAGCAGAAAGTTCACTGCCATCCAATGCCAACCACCAGGAGTCTTGAGACGTGCGAGGCTGTCTATATCTGAGAAGTTATCACGAATAGTTTTATTGAACAGAGAGAAATCATATTTTAAGATGTTGAGACAGTAGACAGCAGCAAGAAAGGAAAATACACTTTGGAGGTTTCAAAGATGTTAAAATGCTTGGTTGGGCAGAAGAATAAATGCTGCTTTAGGTTTTTATTTCATTTTAACAAAATAAACTAGGAATTCTTCTTAGTCATGTGGGACAGAGTCATTTGCATTAGACCCTTTGCACATTTAGATGGCAGGCACCCTTTCTCAAGACTATAAATTCTGTATTCAGCTTAAGAAAGTGTATTTTTGATTGAGGTTAACACAATATTTAAGTTAATGGAAAACATGCGTCCATTGCAGAGTATTTCCACCAGAATTGCTGGATTCTGTACAACAATCTGTTTCTATTTTGAAAAAAAAATGGCGCTATTGTATGACCTAAATATTCTTTTATTTCACTCGTCTACATTCATCTGCTTTCTTCTTCAGGTATATTAAAATAAATGACATAGTATAAATTCAGATAAAAATGTTTTTAGTGGTATAAATCCTTAATGTTTCAAAAAAAATTAAAATGCTATTTTGCATTATTGTTGAGCAAGAATTATTTTGCCTAAAAAATGTCATTTCACTGTAGGGAGCTTGAGTTTCCACTACTGCTACCCAAATGATATTGGAATTGGGAAGTGAGGAAAGTGTCTTAGAAAGTGACTTTTAAACTTTGTGTAAATTAGCCTTTCTGAATAACAAACCACCCCAATGATTATTGGCTCAAAACAGCAATACTTTTTTTCTTGCATAAATACAATTTTCAGGTGGAGGTTGGTTGATCTAGCAGGTGTTGGCTAGGCAGCTCTGTTTCAAGTTGGGTCCAGCTGAATTCTTTCTTACACTTAGATCTGTCAATGAGTGTTAATTCTAGGGCCGCATATGAGAGGCAGCAGCTACTGGGGGACACTCTTCTCAAGGTGAATTTCAGGGGGGCAAGAGAGAACTGGAAACTTCCACCCTATCACTTCCACTCATGTATTGTGGGCCAAAGTCAGTCATATGGCTAAGTGGAACATTAATGAGGTAGGAAATTTTAGGAGGAGGTCCTGCAAAGTCAAGTTCAGGGGTATGGAAACCTGGAGAGAAAAAGAACTGGGAGCCAATAGTCCATCCGTCAGAAACCCCAATTTCTTCTTTTTTTTTCCCCTGCAGGCAGGAATGTTGTCATTGTGTTATCTTCCCTTCTCCACTGGGGTAGCAAGACAAAGAGGGAGGCAATTGCTCTCAGCAGTGACTCGCTCTGATCTCTAGGCACGGCATCTCCCAGGGATTCTCAAACCTTGGTGTCTGATGAAATTATTGGTGAGGTTGGTGACAATACACCTTGGGCCCTATTCTCAAATTTGTTCATCAGAATCACTGTGGGAGAGCCAAGTCATTTATATTTTTAACAGGTCATCAGATGATTTTGATGTACTTGGACATTTGAGACTCACGTTATTAGAAAGAGATGAATTGAAGTGCTCAGCCTAGGTCTTGAACTTGATGGGACTCTGGCAGTTTGGCACGTGTGATAGATTGCATTATTGTTCAGCAAATACCACCTTCACCCCCACTGCTCCTGCACAGGAGGTGTTTACTTCTTTGTTCCAAAATTGTTGGCTCTGTTTATGATATTGAATTTGGCCAATGGAAGGTAAGCAGATATGACATATTTTCTGTTCGGGTAATATTTTAGCTTTGTTTATGTCATTAGGCTTTCTCTCTTGTGTCTCTGCCCTCTGCCATGAGAAGAACTCATCCTAGGTAGCTACAGGTGTATCAGCCTGTGAGGGATGTTGTAGGTCCCAGAATGACGGACAAGAACCTGGAGCATCGTCAGGGTAGTTGCCTCACAGACTCAGACATGAAAACAATTTTAGTTAATAAGCCAATAAGAGTTTGGACTATTTCTTATACAGCATGATTGCAGCAAAAGCTGACAGATACAGTCAATAACTAAACAAGGCAAATAAGGCAAATGCAAACTGGGACAAAAATGGGGCCCTGAATTCCTTTTCACTTACTACTTTCAGACTTCTAGATGCATTTTAATTGACTTATTTAAGCCTATCTTTAGTTTTTGTTTTATTTTGACTTAACCTCTAGGAAAATGCTGGAGAAGGGGAAAATCAGCTTATAAAGAGATGTAGCCAGGACCTGCAACACTCTCAGGATTGATCTTGACTCTGAATTTCCTCACTTCAGGGCCTGTTTTTCCCCAGATAGAAAAGTTTTTGCTTTTTTGGTGCTTGGTTGATCAGCAGTAATAACAAGTAGTAATACACATTAGGGTATTACGAATGTCATCCTGAATACTTTCCTTGTATTAATTCATTTAATTCTTCCAACAACTCTCTGAGGTAGAGACTATTTTGATCCTCATTTCCTGGCTGAAGAGTTGGGTTCACACAAGCCACACAACTGGGAAGTCATTAGCACTGGGAAGTCAGACTGCAGTAGTTGCTCTCTTTACCACTCTGTTGTTGCCTCCTAGAACAATTTTCACCACATTCAGCCCTCATTACTTAAAACAACATAAATACTCCTAGAAAAGCAAGTTGTCTAGTTTCCACCTAGACCAGAAAGATTCCAGATCTCTGTGGTAAGATGTGCGTACAACCATCCTTGAGAGTGAATGACAATCTGTTGCAATACTTGTTGCTTTATTCCTTTTCTTTCTCCATCCCCATCATTTTGGTCTAGAATACTTCTTTTCCCACTTTTTGATTCCTTCATCAGAGAAACAAAAATTAGGGCTTTTCATTTCATTTTGACCCAGAAACCTGAAGGCAGATGATAAAATTTCTAGCAAAGGACTTCATTAGAATAAAAACCCAACAAAACAACACATCTTTCCATATTCCATGAGTTTATGGCAATGAGATGCATCTCGCACAGGGTAGAGTCGCAATTTAAAGATTGTCTAAAATACTAGCATCTATGTAGTCAGGACTTACTCCAAGGCATTTTACACACATTAGCTTTACTTCTGGTAACAAACCTGCAGAGAAATTATGATTATCTTCTTTAATGGGCAGGGAGATTGAATCTTAACAAACTCATACAGATTTGTGAATAATGGAGCCTGATTTTCATGATTCCAAATTCTGTTGTCCTTCACACCTCATCACTTCTCTTACTTTGAAGAAAGGGTTGTTAAAAATCCTCAAATTACTGCATAAAATGAGTTTTTTCTATATTTATTCACCTAATATAAAAATCTCAGAAGTGGATTTAGCTCTCAATCTTTTTCCTGTAGAGTAAGCTCATTTCACTGGATAAGAACTAATACAGATAGTCTCTTCTGAGTGCACATTAATGTGAGATGATTGGTTAGACTGAATTGATAGCAAGAGAGATCTTATTCCTAAAAAGAAGCACCTAAATTTTTTACTGTCCTTTCTTTTTTTCTCCAGCCCAGGAAAAAAATTCTAAACCTCTGATATAATCTTCCCTCTGCTGCTTTTAATGAATAAGTGGAGGACAAATTCTCAACTGTTTCCTCGTCAACCTTACCATGTCTATTCAACATGGTGTAAAACAGCATTTAATCTCTAAAATTTCCCCTAAATCTAATGAACTATCACACTAATTCACTATAAGAAGACAATATCCATAGAAGAAGATTCTTTTTCATTTGCATGTCAGTTTCTCCAAAGACACATGTTAGCAACAATAAAATTGTTTAAATAAACAACTGCTTTAAAGAATCTTGAGATTATACTCTGAAGGGAATATAACAGTTAAACACAGAAAGTACATTCTAAATTTTTCTCACCAAAATCACAGATTTTCCTAAATAGTTAAAAAAAGGATAAATGGGAGGCAGAATAAGAAGGTATTGATTCTCAATCTATTTCCTTTCAAAGCCCTGACAAATGGGAACAAACTCAAAGGTCCAGGGACATTGGAGAACAACATGGATATACTAGATAGGATTCTCCAGAGAATCAGGACTACTAAGATGTGCTACATAGAGAAAGAGATTTTTATTTATTTATTAGGAATTGTATCATGTGACCATGGAGGCTGGCAAGTTCAAAAATTGCCAGCAGGCAAGCAACCGAGGAGAGCTGATTTTCCATTTTGAGCCCAATAGCAGTGAGTAGTAGAATCAGGAAGACCTGATGTTGCAGATGAAGGCCCAAGGTAGTCTGTTGGAGAAATTCCTTCTGGGGTTAGAGAACGTAGGTAGCACTGGCTCTTGAAGTTCTGACTAGAAAGTGACACATGTTGCTTCTGCTCATATTTAATCGACCAAAACAAGTCACGTGCTCAGGCCTAACTTCACTGAACAGGGAAGCACATTTTTACCTTGAATCTGGAAGGAAGAAAAGTGGGTTATTGGTTATTAGCTTTAATGCCTACCATGTCATTAAATAATATTAGATAAAGATTCTAATGCAAGATGCACAATCTGCATAATCAATTTAGACTTGTAATTTTAAGGTTGAATATTAATATTTATGAATAATTTGGAAAATGTAAGAGAACTTGATGTCAATTATATTTATGTTTAATTTATTATATATAAAAGAATGACTTACACACTTGGAAATTTTTTTAATCATACAATTAAATACCCAAATATCTAAATGATTATGTTTTAAGATGTTTATAAATTAACCTAAGTCTCTTTAAAAATGACCATTAATAATTTTTGGAGTAATAAATAAAGTAATAAGCTTTGTATTTTGAATTTAAAATTTTAAGAAGGAATTAGGATAATGAATTTATTACTCTAATAAAGAAACATTAATTTTAAAAACGAAAGTAAACTTTTGAACAGAAGCTATCATTCTTGTCTATCAAAATCTTGCATTTGCTACTAGTAACTGGTGTTATCATCTAAAGTCCTACTTTATTTTCCTTTCTGAGCATTTCATCCTGTGAAATGGTTGTCATCTGAGACTTAAGCATGGACATATGACAAATGGTAGAGCATAATAGAGAGAGACCTGAAGATGCAGTCTGCTAGATTTCTAGCCGAGTGAATATCTTTCTCTTCGGCTTCTATAAATGAAATGAAAAAAGACAAGATTTTAGGAGAAAATGAATCATACTTTCAAAACTCCTTACTATCCCTCTTTTACAAGTATAAACTTCAGTACAGATAAAGATGATGGTAGTTTGTCAATGTAAAGTACTTATTTGAATAGGATGAAGGTAGAGAAGGAAGAGAAATATTGTATTTGATGAAACCCTCTGCTTACTGGTACAGCTCCTATAAAGTGTGGGCCTATGTAGTGATTCAATTCTGATGAGCAAGAGCAAATAAGATACTCAAAAACTCATGACACAATTTATACAACATGTGCCATGTATTTATTTATGGCCTCATCTGTAACTACAAGAGAAATTAAAATGGCTTAACACAGATCACAAATCTTATGCATACAAGTCAAAGTGTCTGTTCCATGTGGCCTGGGAATATGTGTAAAGCTTCCATATGGAAAAAAGCTTTTCTGATACTCAAACAAATAAAGGATCAAGCATCAAAGAACCTATTGAAAACTTTGACAAAAATTGACAAATATCCCAAAACTTTGAATTCAAGTTTTAATGTCTGAACATTATATTTTACAATATACTTTATCATTTTTATAATAGAGCTATAGAGAAGTTTCTGCCAAAGACCATAGGATTTAATATATGATTATGCAATATGTTCAATGCATATATGTATATTTATATATGTGCATATATATTAGTTGGTATTTATATGTATGCATATATATTAGTATTTATTCCAATTTGCCTCCAGCTTACATATCCTACTAGATGCTCCAATGATTGATTATTGCTCTCACAGCGAAACTAAAGAGGTGCCAACTCTTTTGAAGCAAATTCCAAAACTTCAGAATAATGATTATATATTTGATTTATATAGTTTATTTCTTCCAAAGTTTTCTTTTTAAATTAATTCCACATTTAAGCAAATGATCATGCTAATGGCTGACAGTGCTAGGGTAGGTTGACTTTGTCCAAACGTTATCACCAACAATAGCTAAAAACAAAACAAAAATAAAGAAAGAAAAGGAAACTACAAGAGGAAGAGCAAAAAGAAGCCTCACACAAGAGACCAAGATTGCATTACAGTTCGGGTTATCACGTAACTTTGAACTCGGCTCTTCTTGCCCATGGGTCATGTGATGTGATACTTGAGGTCTCTATATCGCCACAGATCCCCTTTCATCTGCATGCTGCTCTGCTGAAGTCCCAAACCCTGGCCCACAGGCTAGATTTGGCCCATCCCAGTGTTTCATTTGGCTTGTACAATGTTTAAAAAACTGTTGAGCCAACATGTTGAAATTGGAAGCTTTCACATAAAACTCCAGATTTCTGGCATCTCTCAGAAAAATGAGATCTGGGAACACTGGGCTCGCATTACCACAGTGCAGTGGGTGGCTGGCTGGGCCGCTGCTGCCCCCTTCAGGCAGCGATGTGTTTGTTGTCTGTGGGCCTCACCAATTTCTATGGCTCCACAGCACGGAGGGTGTCAATTCCCACTTGCGGTTTCTCTTTTAGTGGAAAATATTTCTCCCTACCAGTGTCTTTATCAAAAGTGGGTAAAAAGGTGGCAAGGTTATATCTTTAAAGTTAATTGTCCTTTGTCAATTCTCTTCTCCTTTTCTATCATACATGGAGAGCCAATATCTCTTCCCTATCTCCTACGGCAGTGGTTCTCAACCTTCCTAATGCCGCGACCCTTTAATACAGTTCCTCATGTTGTGGTGACCCCCAACCATAAAATTATTTTTGTTGCTACTTCATAACTGTAATTTTGCTACTGTTATGAATCGTAATGTAAATATCTGATATGCAGGATGTATTTTCATTGTTACAAATTGAACATAATTAAAGCATAGTGATTGATCACAAAAACAATATATAATTATATATGTGTTTTCCGATGGTCTTAGGCGACCCCTGTGAAAGGGTGGTTCGACCCCCAAAGGGGTCGCGACCCACAGGTTGAGAACCGCTGTCCTACGGGAATTGAAACAAAGATGTAAGATATGGTTGAATCGTATAATGGAATGGAAGGTTCTCAGAGGCATGTCTACTGGTTTGCTTTCCCTCCCAGAGACCAGATAAGGTTGGGCTTGGGGAAAACAAGGGAGAAGGGGAGAATGGAGACACAAATACGGGATTGTGTCAGTTTAGGCTCTCAGCCTTCTGTCGTCAGCTTGGTGATGCTGGGGCCTGGATTCTGCTTGCTCCCTTAGGCTCAGCCAGAAGAGAGTGCAAGAGGGAGACTGCAGGGATGAGGAGGCTGAAGGACTTGATCCTTTCTTGTTGGTTCCTGCTGGCTTCCTGTTTGCTTGAAGCTACTGTAAATATCACCCTAGCAACACTCCTTCTCCTGGGCAGCAAGGTAAGGTTTGCAGTGTTTCCTACAGGTACCACTATACAGCTTCCTTGTGTGGCCCCTCCCCCCACCCGCATTCTTTCTTCAGAGGCCTAAGACCCAGCTTATGGGACCCTCCTCTAAGCAAAGTTCAAGTATTCTGGAGTTTTTCCGTTTCCTTAAACTCTAGGGAAGGAAGCGGCTTCCTGTGGTTTTACTTCTGTCATGCCTTAGAGTTTTCTTTTTTTTCTCTAATTAACGCATTTATACTTTAATTAACAATTATTTATGTTATGTGCTCTCTATGTAAATAACTCTCTCCTGACTCAATCTTGACTAACAGAGATAGAGTTGTGCTGCCCAATATGGTAGCCATTAGTCACTTTGATTATTTAGATGCATATTTAATCAATTTAAAAGCAATAACATTTAAAACTCACTTTCTGGATTCCATTAGCCACATTTTAAGTGCTCAATAGTTACATGAGGCTACTGTTTACTGTATTGGAGAGTGCAGGTATAGGACATTTCTGTCCTCAGAGAAAGTTCTGTTGAGCAGTGCTGGGCTAGAGAAATGAGGGGTCCTGCCCAGCCTGTGTGGCTCAGTGGTTGAGCATCGACCTATGAACCAGGAGGTTAGGGGTTGATTCCTGGTCAGGGCACACGCCTGGGTTTCGGGCTCCATCCCCAGTAAGGGGGTGTGTGGGAGGTGGCCTGATCAATGATTCTTTCTCATCATTGATGTTTCTCTCCCTCCTTTTCTCTCTCTGAAATCAATAAATATATGTATATTTAAAAAAAAAGAGAGAAATAAGGGGTCCTCAAAGTAGGGAGAGAACATGAGTGGAAGATCTTCACTAGAATCAGGAAATGAGGTAGAGGAGGCCCAGGATGTGCTCTTCTCAAGAAAGATCAAAATATATAGAGTGATTTTCTGATCATAGTGCAGTTAATCTAATAATCAATAAAAAACAGAAAACCATCATATATTTGAAAATAAATGCTATGATAATGAAACATTGCATATTTAAATTCTACTAAATTCTGTTAAACATTTAAAAAAAGCCTTACAGGCAATGATTTACAAATTTTCCCAAAAATGGTAATGGGGAAAAATTCCCCATCTCATTTCATGGAGGTTCTCTAAACCTTGATTCCAAATCAGACAAAAGAAGAAAAATTACAAGATAATTTCACATATTAACAAGTGTTCAAAAAATCTTACTAGTAAATCATATAATTCCAACAAAATCTAACAATATATTACGCCATGACTAAATTTTTTATATTCTAGGAATGCAAAGTTTGTTTAAATTTTGAAAATAAACCAATGTGATTCACCACATTACAATATCAAAAGACAACATTATAAATATTTGTGAAATAATTTGAGAAAATTTATGATGAAAAGATTCTTAGATAGAAGGAAAGAGGAAAGTTTCTCAAATAAAGGATATTTACTAAAACTTCTACAGCTAAATTTCTCAGCTAAATTTGGCAGAAAATCCTGCACTCCAATAATCCCTTTGTGTTTAGGACCAAGGAAAAGATGCCCTAGTGGAACTTCTAGTCATTCAAGAAGGCAATAAAAATAAGAGCTATAAAGATTAGACAAGAAGAAATGAAGTTGTAATTATTCAGAGGTGATATTAAGTTTTAGGTAAAAAATTCAAGAACCTAAAGATAAATTACAAGAATTAATTTGCAAATTTAGCAAAATCGTTGTGTTTTAACTCAATAAATTTTATTTTATATAACAGGTAAAACCAAATGAAAGATGAAGAGATAAAAACACCATTTACAATAATATAAAAATATTAAATGCCTATAAAAATAAATCTATCAAGTAAATCTATCAAAAGATGGGAAAACCTCTATACAGAAAATTATAGCACATTATTGAGCAAAATTTTAAAAATATCGAAATAAGTCAGAAGGTATACTATATTTAATATTTCAAATCTTCTCAAATTGATTTAGATTCAATGCATCCATCACAATAAAAAATTCAGCACCTTTTGTAATATGCTTACATTGCATTTATGTGGATGTGACCTGAGAGGCTAATTCTAAAACTTATGTGAAAATGAAAAAGACCAAAGATAACCAAAATAATACTAAAATTAATAACAAGGTGAAAGGACTTATCTTACCAGATTATCAAGCTTGAGTAATTCAGTGGATTGTGAAAAATGTTGTCCTCTGAGCTGAACTTGAGATATTCCATTACCTATTTCTGTCTTGTTAGAAAAATCCAAAAAATCTACAAGTCCAATCTATTTAATATTCACTATGTCACAATGTTGAATCCAGGGGATTATGAATATGGCAGAAAATCCTGCACTCCAGTAATCCTCTTTGGTTTCTACATTTACTCATGAATAGAGAACATGACAATGAACTTCTCAACTTCTTCTGGCATTTTGAAATGTCTTAGACAATGATAGAGGTGCTGAAAAACCAGACATGAGCAAATGCTGCCAAAATAGACATTAAAATCCAGAAATGAAAAAAAAAAAGAGAGAGAGAGATTTTGAACACTAGGTTGATGAACTTGATGATCAATTTGGGAAAAATATTCCAAAAGAGTAATGAAAATCATCTCTTGTATCCTTTGGAAAAGCAGAAGTACTTGTTATGAGGAATTATGTTGTCACTTAGAACATGGCTTTTCAAATTTCCCAAATTCCTTTGTTTAATAAAGCTTCTAGGTTGAATGATGAAGAAAATTGTACAGGTATACATTGTGGGACAAAAGTGAGTTTACAGTTGTTTGTATGAAAAAGAATACAATAATTAATAATAATCTATGTATATAAAAGCCAAGCAATTGGAATGATTGGAATGACTGGAACAACCAGTCACGATGATGCGCACTACAGCCTGCCAACCATCCCAATTGGGGGTGGGGCAGGTCGGCTAACCTCTCGTAGCCCCTCCCCCTAGCTGGCTGGACTCCACCCATCTACAAATTTGTGCACCAGGCCTCTAGCATAAGAATAAACTCTGTTTCACATACTCACAACTATAAACCTACTTTGGCCCCATCTTGTATAAGCCTTGTATAGGGATAATATATTGGTGGACAAAAAAAAGAGACATGTAGTCAGGTTGATAATATATTTGTGAATCACTGAATGCTAGGTCACACCTGTAGAAAGTAATCAATATCTTTGGCTGTCAGCAGGTGGCTGGTTATGTGCAGCAGGTTTTGAGGCTATGTCCACACATTGTTGATGTGCTTTGGAAACAGAGTTAACATGGACTTTGGAGGTTTAGCTAATATGTTGGATAACAGAATTGAGATCTGGAATCAGGTTGAAATCAAGGACCAGGCTTAATAAGATAAAATGTAATAGGGATTAATGTAAAGTGATATAATGAGTTAAAAGATCAACTGAAGAAATATAGAAAGAACAAAATGTGCCTTAACATTAATTTCTATGAAAAGGGCTTGGGATTTTTGTCAATCATGAGCTCATGACAAGTTAATGCTGTCATATGTACACTGGAAACATAATTTGAGTTTAGACTTCATAAATAGACAGATAGGCCACAGTGACAAGGAGGCGACAAGTATCTATACTAATATAAGCCTAGGTGGCCCTCATGCGCGATGTCATCACAAGATGGCCGCATGCATAGCGGAGGCGGGTCCTGGTGGCCGCTTCATGCAGTGAGGCCTGGGGGTCCCACAGCTTCGCGTGGCACAGAGGAGGCGGGTCCCAGCAGAGGAAGCGGATCATGGCAGGGGAGGGCAGTTGTGGGTGATCAGGCCAGCAGGGGAGGGCAGTTGGGGGCAATCAGGCCAACAGGGGAGCAGTTAGGGGGTGATCAGGCTGGCAAGCAGAAGCAGTTAGGGGCAATTAGGCAGACAGGCAGGAATTGGGCTTAAGCTGGCAGTCGGACATCCCTCAAGGGGTTCCAGATTGGAGAGGGTGCAGGCTGGGCTGAGGGGCACCCCTGTGCACGAATTTTGTACACCGGGCCTCTAGTAGAGTAATAATAGCCTATTAGCCAGATTTTACCTCATTCATCACACTTCATTTGGATGCCACACTTGGAAGGTGATACTGATAAAATGAAAAAAACTTCAAGAAAAATCACACAGAATAAAGAAAGAATTTGATACCTAAATAATATTAAGAACAATTACACACATTTAACTTAGAGGAAAGAAAACACGGTGTCATTTTGAGAGTTCTTATCAAAGAGAAAAATATTTTTTTCCCAGTTTTCCAGGAGACAAAATTAAGAATGGGAGGTAGATGTATATCTCTTCTACAGATGGAAAAGTTTTCAACCATTAGAAATGTCCAAAAATTAAAGGGTTAATGTAGAGGAGACTCAGGTTTCAAAGTGTTTTAAGTTTTGAGTGCTATGTCTCTAATGTTATTTTTCTCGTAAGTCCTGTTATTTTAGTGTTAGAGCCAAATACTGTACTGGGATTCATTGAAATCTGTCTATATAACCTCTATTGGCATACATACTTGAGTTTTGAAAACATAAAAGAATTTAAAAAATATATATTTATTGATTTTTGAGAAGAAGGGAGAGGGAGAGATAGAAACATCAATGATGAGAGAGAATCATTGATCAGCTTCCTACTGCACTCTCCCTACTGGGGATCGAGCCCGCAACCCAGGCATGTGCCCTTGACTGGAATTGAACTCGGGCCCCTTCAGTCTGCAGGCCAATGCAGTGTCCACTGAGCCAAACCAGCCAGGGCTCATAACATAATTTTAAGCATTCTACAATTTCTAGGATTTTTGCATGCCTAGTACACATAGCAAGAGATGGCTTGTTTTAACTCAAAGGACTTCCATCCATGTCCACATTTGTTAAAAAGGTGTGGTATTTTAAGAGTTAATGTAGCTCCTTTTATTTTTTGTTTGCCTTTTCCCTCTCTCAATTTGCCGATTACACAGTCAACAGCCCTTCAGTAGGCGCTATTTCAATCCAAGTCTATCCAGGAAGCTTGGCCTAAGATAATGTCATTACGGTTAAGAAAGATCATTGTTGTGCTAAGTAATTTTTGATGGTTGGCAGCCTCAAAGGTAGGGATATCTGGCTGCCTTTCAGATATTGTATTATAAGTATGGATGAGTTGCAGTAAAAACATTGAAAAATCTTCAGTATGCTTTGTCCAAATAAAAGAACAACTATCCAAGTTATGAAGAGATACATCTCAAATATTCTGACTTCCACAGTTCTTTTTTTTGTCTTTTCTTTCCAGTTATAATTTTTCATGGTGTTGTAGCTTGCCAGTGTCAACACATTTGAGTTTGCTGGTAGGATAATTGAATTGAGATTTTTTTCACTTCTGACATGAAGTCAGAGTATTATGTTACAAACCTATGCATTAGATGTTTGTAGTCAGGAAAACTGATTCCCTCCTGAAGTCGCTCCTGGCATAATTTAGCTAAAACAGAGCATCTGCCTTTTTGGGTAAACAGTTAATCGCAGGAGCTGATCTTGCAACTTGCATATAACTTAGATATTCCGCCTTTCCTTTTCTTAGAGTTTGCTGTCAACTTAAAAAATACATATATATTTCTGCTGATTTCAGAGAGGAAGGGAGAGGGAGAGAGAGATAGAAACATCAATGATGAGAGAGTATCATTGATCAGCTGCCTCCTGCACACCCCCTACTGGGGATTGAGCCTGCAACCAGAGCATGTGCCCTTGACTGTAATTGAACCTGGGAGCTTCCAGTCCACAGTCCAATGCTCTCTCCACTAAACCAAACCAACTAGGGCAACTCCTGACTGCTTAACCACTCTTCTGTATCTTTATGTTTAGACTACCTGGGCAGGAACAAGAAATTGATCATTAAACAAATGTCAGCAAATGTTTCTTTTGGAAAGTTTATGCAATATGCAAACAAACATAGATACATTTGGGTATGAAAACAATTTAATACACTGTTGAACATCAGGACAGGTCATCAGGAGGAAATACTAGTTTACCAATGCCACTTGAAATGAATAGAGATTGCCCTGGCTCAGTGGTGAGAGCGTCGGCTTGTGCACGAAAGGGTCGTTTGGTTTGATTCAGGTCAAGGGCACGTATCTGGGTTGCAGGTTCGCTCCCCTCCCGTCTGCATCCCTTCTCCCCCCCACCCCCCACCCCCAGAGTTTGTGCGGGAGACAACCAGTCCATATGTCTCTTTCACATCAGTGTTTCTCTCCCACCCTTCCTTTCACTTTCTCTGAAAAGCAATGGAAAAAATATCCTCATGTGGGGATTAACAAACAACAACAACAACAAGAACAAAAGAACAGAGATAAAAACTAATACTCACTGAACACTTACTATGAGCTGGACATTTCACATTGTTAATCCTTATAATAGTCACAAAAGATAGGTTTTTTTATTTTTCAGTTGGAGAAGTTAAGGTTCAGAGTGGTATGTAATTGGAGGTCACACAATGGTAAAATATGAGAACTAGGGTTTGAACCTAGTTCTTTCCTACTCTGAAATCCTGTATCACATCGCCTCTGGACAATAGGCTTATCTTACTTTGTATTTTAAAGAATTAGCAGTGAGTTGGCCTTTTTGTCTGTCTCTAATTTTGTTGAATGGTTCGCATGCTTTTGGTTGAATGAAGGACAGTTGCTTTAGTTTGGATGGAAGCATGATGCCATCATCTTTATTTGGAAGCTAAAGATGGTTATAGTAATAGGACGGATGCTGAGTTAATGGGTTAGCAAGGGTATTGTATGGACTATGCTGGTTGTTTGCAACCTGGCACTATCACCAACTGCTCCTTCTAAGGCAGAGAACCACATTTCCCTAAGTCCCCTTTCCTATGTGATTTTGGGCTACAATTTGCCAATGAGAGGAACTTGAGTGAGATTGGGAAGGTAGGAGTGAAGTGGAAGCTTTTACCTCTCCACTTAGTGCTTGTGGCACGTTCCTGAACTCCCCAGGCCGTGATTTCTCTGTGTGGCAGAGGAAGTGGATTCCAGACCTCTCTGCAAGGTCCCACTTCTTGGTTGTGGCCTCTTTTCAAACTTCCCAGGGATAAATGCCTTATCCCCTCTCACATTGAGAGACACTTTAGCCACCATCTTCTAAAACCGATACGGCTGCATTCTCTCGTATTTGTGTATTCTTAATTTCTATATTCCACCAACGTTTCCCATAATGCTGATAGTGACTTTGTTTTCCTGACCAAACCCAAACTGATGCATAAAATGTGACTGTTTGTTCATTTAAATTGTAATCATGCATGAATTTTCCATTTTGGTTTAGGAGTGAGAGGGAAGATAGGAGAAATACAAATGAGAAATTGGAAGTTAAAGATGGTTATAGTAATAGGATGGATGCTGAGCTAATGAGTCAACAATGGTATTGTATGGACTGTGCTGGTTGTTTTCAAGAATCTAAAGTATCTAGCCCTGGCTGGTTTGGCTCAGTGGATAGAGCACCAGCCTTCGGACTGAAGGGTCCCAGGTTCGATTCCAGTCAAGGGCACATGCTTGGGTTGTGGGCCAATTCCCAGTGGGGGGCATGCAGGAGGCAGCCAATCGATGATTCTCTCTCATCATTGATGTTTCTATCTCTCTCTCTCCCTCTCCTTCCTCTCTGAAATCAATAAAAAAAATATAAAAAAGAATTAGATTAAAAAAATAATCTAAAGTTGAAAAATGATCTGTTACTTGCAATTATCTCTTATATACTATGGTAATACCACATACTTCATAGTATGGATATAGTATTCAATTTTATTTTGTTTAGGAAACCTTCATCGAGTGAACACTATGTGAAGCTTAAGATGGTTGTGCTGGGAAATACAAAGAGAAGAAATACTGATTGAAAGCATATGAGCCAGATGCTCAGATTCTCAATTTACAATGCAATTCCATCAAGTAGATATTATTTTCCTTACCTCACAGATGGGAAATTTAGGCCTAGAGAGAATAAGTAGCCTGGCAGAGGTCGCAATGTGATGTAAATGCTGGGGCTACCATTCTGATCTGTGTGATATCAAATCTCTAATGAGATGCTTCTGGTATGAGATGCTTCTTGTCTCCAAGAAAGTTTTAATTCAATTAAAATGAATTTGAAAAAGAAAACATATTCTCTACCCTTCCTGATAAATTCAAATGGATTATATTAAGGCAACTTACAATCAAAAAAATCGGTTCCTGCTTTTTTAGAGGCTTTTGTTTCATTAGCAATATTTTTTTATTTTTTGCTTAAAGTATTACAAAGGGTATTACATAAGTGTCCTTTTTTTCCCCCCCGCCCTTGACACACCCCTACCCTCCCTTACCCCCCAGTGTCTTATGTCCATTAGTTATGCTTATATGCATGCATACAAGTCCTTCGGTTGATCTCTTACTCCCCTCCCTCCTGCCCCCCAACTCTCTCTGGCCT
>NW_005871211.1:2830760-2874583 GCF_000147115.1 Myotis lucifugus | reverse complement strand
CATTTGCAGTACAGTTTGAGTGTGTTTTGCTTCCTTGTCTTCTAATTCACTGATTCGGTCCTCCGCTTCTCCCAGTCTACTGTTGATACTTTCAATGGTGTTTTTTATTGCAGCTATGTCGCTCTTCATTTCTTCTTGGGACTTACTTAAGTTGTTGATTTTTTCACCTGTTTCTTCTAGCTTCTTGCATACGAAGTTGAGTTTTTCATCTGTTTCTTCTTGCTTCTTGAACATCCGGTGCATGTACTCTAGGAACCTTATTCTGAATTCTTTTTCCGTCATGTTGCATATCTCTGTCTCACTTAGCTGCTTTTCTGGCGAGTCCTCCTTTTCTTTCCTTTGGGGGTTTCTTTGTCTACCCATGTTTGATCTCACTGACATGACTAGTTGTTGAATCGTTCAGTGGCTGGACCCTGGGTGGCAGTGGCTGCTCCCTGGGTGGCAGTGGCTCCTCGGTCTGTGGTTGCTCCTTGGGCGGTTGTGGTAGCAGCGGCTCCTCTGTTGATAGCAGGGCCTCTGATGGGTGCTGTTCACAGTTGTGGTGGCTCTTCTGGCTGGTGGAGGGAGGCTTCAGACGCAGCAACTGTTCCCCAGGCAGAGCGTGTGGTGATCAGGAGGCCGCTGTTGCTTGAATCTTCGAGGCAAGTCCAACCTTTCCGTGGAGGGGTGCAGGTCTCCCCTTGGCTCTTGCAGTCGCGCTGTTTGCGAATCGCTGCCTCCGGGTCAGTAGCCGCCGGGCTAGTAGCCGATCTCTGGATGCCGGTGAACGCTGCCTGAGATGGCGCGGTCCCGCCGCTGCGCTGGCGCCCAGAGGGAGGTTTCAGCCTCAATCTCCAACCATCCGCATTTTTTAGGAGTTTTCTGTCTTTTCTGGGTGCAGACTGTCTCTCAGCTGAACCTCCCCAGCTTGAACGGGCTGATTGTTACCCGTTTCAGCTGCTCGCCCCCATCTGGTCCGGGACAAAGCTCCAACACGTCCGTCTAAGCCTCCGCCATTTTCTCTCTCTATTTTTTCTTATTAATACACATTTTTATGCATTTAGACACGATCATGGTTACAACTAATTACAGCTCACCAAATTATTTTCATTCATTAATTTTTCTGCCTATGCTGATTTGCCAAAAACAAATTTCAAATGAAGGACTTATTGTACTCATTGAAATTGATGAAAATTAGAAGAGGAATAAAGGAAGACAAGGACCATGGGTATTCCCCACATAGAACATGTTGACATATTTCAATAGAAAATGGCAGATATTTCTAAGGCAGATTAGGCACAAAATGTACTTTAGGAACACTTGCAATTTTTTGCTATAGTACCTTTTCTGCAGATCTGGAATTTTTTGACGAATGTTTGAATTTAAAGTAAATTTCAGCTCAAATAGACTTTAAAAGGACATTAGTTTTCTTTCATTTCTGGTAGAGTCAAAGGTAAAGTGGGCGTCAGGTATCATGAACGGCAGCTCGATGGATCACTGAAAATTCAGGCTCTTTCTGTAGCTCTGCTCTGCAGTTCTTGATACTAAGACTAGTTCTCCTCAGGGGAGCAAGATGGTTCTTTGTGACAACTGGAGCTTTATGCTCCCTGTTCACGTTTAGCAGGAGAAATAGAGAGTATAAGCCTTTTCCTCCAATTTGATTATACCGACTTACGCCATGGGCTCATTCTGGAACCCATATCAGTTTCCTGGGCACTGCTATGCTCAAGATTGGCTTAGGCTAATCAGGATTTTCCCAGTGTTGAGGATAGGGTGAATGCCTGAATAAAACAAGACTTCTGATAAGAAAGAAGGAATAGTTGGATAGATAATCAGCAGTAACTACTTAACATCCATTAACCTGTAATTACTTAACATCCATTTTAATAAAAATCAGTAAACACTATTCATTTGAAGTTCTTAGAGGACCAAAAATTTGGTGTGAAGAATTCTTACAATAATAAAAAGCTCTACCTTAATAGGAAAAAAATGTAGTGAAGCAACCTCAGAAACACAGTTATTCAAATCAAATTCAAAGATCTTAAATCACAGAAATGTGGTAGTTTAATTTTCTACCCAAGCTAAAGGAATATTTATGAGACTGGTAAAATGTGGTATGTTGTGGACTGTTGGAATCTGAACAAGTTGTCTTACTTGATTTTCACTTCTTGATATGTTTTTCTTCCCATTTCCACCTACCCCTTTTCTTTAAATTCCTATTAGTTTTTCTCTTTGCAATATAATGGCACATTAATAACATAGCAAGCCTCATTTTCTAGTTTTCTATAATGATATTAGCAGAGATCCTTTGAGGTGATTGATGTTAAGAGAGAGTCCAAGGACAATGATGTGTTTGAAAGAGCGGGTCTTATGTTCATGATAGTGCTGTAGGCAAGATATTACATCATGTTGGTAATTATGCAGTGCAGACAAAAATGTTTATTATTTTGATAGATATTAACTTAGGGCTCAGATTGTAACTTTAATTAAAAATTCATAGACGATCATCTATTCTGGAAGCTAAATAATACTACCTTATATCAATTGTATATATAAGACAAGCAAGACATTTTCTATTTTGTTCCAAGTACTCTATTTTTAGTAAACGACTATTTCATTTATCTTCCTAAAAGCCTTAATTCAATTCAACACAAGCAGAATACAATACTTTTTATAGTTTTTCTTCTAAATCACTCTTCTGGTAGATTCCTATTAAGCTAAGTTCAAAAGGGCAGTGAGTTATTAAATTGCTACATCCTTTATTCATAATTTGCATGAAATCATTGGGGAAGGGAAAGGAATAGAAGTATGACCTTATTTAGTTTGAAAACTACTGGTATTTGACAGCTGGCAAAGCTTACACTGGAGCAGAAAACTATGCACTTTGGCACAATTTGTACTTATTTTCAGAGCTGCAGTGTAGTCCTGAATAGAATATACTCAATTCACAGAAATAATAACTACACAACTCCAGCTATGGTCTACTCTCTTTTTGACAGTATGTTGACACTCTTGACTCTCATCTCTTCAATCACTTCTGATGTAATATTCTCTTTGGATTTCCTTCTTACCACTCTGTGCTCCTCTTCATTCCCCATTCACTGACTCATTTTTGTTCTTTCACACCTTACTAGTAAATGAAATAATCACCTAAGCTTTTCTTCTACTCATCTTTCCTGTCTTCTTTCCCTCAACTTTCTCTTTCCTCAGTCTCTCTTCCTCTTCTCAGCCTGTTCTCTGTATCTATGAGTCCGTTTCTATTTTGTTTGTTTTGTTCATTAGATTCCACATGTAAGTGAAATTATGGTATTCATTTTTCTCTGACTGGCTTATTTCACTTAGCATAATGCTCTTCAGGTCCGTCCATGATGTTGCAAAAGGTAAGATTATCTTCTTTTGTAAAGCTGAGTAGCATTCCATTGTGTAAATGTACCACCACTCTATTATTCACTCATCTACTGATGGGCACTTGGGTTGTTTCCATATCTTGACTATCTATATATATAAAAGGCTAAGCGACCATTATGACTGGATGATCAGACAACTGGACGACCGGCTGGTAGCTATGATGTGCACTGACCACCAGGGGGAAGACGCTCAACGCAGGAGCTGCCCCCTGGTGGTCAGCCAACCTCCCATGGCCAGCCAATCTCCCACGGTCCCTTCCCCCCAGCCGGCCGGGGGGTCAGTGCGCTCCCACAGCCAACCCCCCACAGCTGGCCAACCTCCTGTAATCCCTCCCCACGGCCGGCCACCCTGATTGGCCCCGATTGCCGGCCAGGCCAAGGCACCCCACCCGTGCATGGATTCGTGCCCTGGGCCTCTAGTTGTATATAATGCTGCAATGAACATAGGTGTGGATATATTCTTTCAAATTAGTGTTTTGGATTTCTTCAGATATATTTCTAGAAGTGGAATCACTGGATCATAAGGCAGTTCCATTTTTAATTTTTTAAGGAAACTCCATACTCTTTTTCACAAAGGCTGCACCAATCTGCATTCCCACAAACTGTGCATGAGGGTGCCCTTCTTTTCACATCCTTGTTCACACTTGTTTGTTAATGCATTGATGATAGCCATTCTGACAGGTGTGAGGTGATATGTCATTGTGGTTTTAATTTGCATTTCTTTTATGATTAGAGATGTTGAGCAACTCCTCATATGTCTATTGGCCATCTGTATGTCCTCTTTGGAGAAGGGTCTATTCAGATCCTTTGGGCATTTTTTATATTTACTTGCTTTTTGGTATTGAGATTTATAAATTCTTTATAAATTTTGGATATTAACCACTTACCATATGTATCATTGGCAAATATGTTCTCCCATTAAGTAGGTTGTCTTTTTTTTCTATTTATTTCTATTTTATTACTAGAGGCCTGGTGCACGAAATTCGTGCATGGGAGGGGGGATCCCCTCAGCTCAGCCTGCATCCTCCTCACAATCCTGGACCGCTGGCTCCTAATCACTCACATGCCTGCCTGCCTGGTTGCCCTAACTGCCCCCCCCCCGCCAGCCTAATCATTCTGGCCTGGTCGCCCCCAACTGCCCCACTCTGCCAGCCTGGTAGCCCCTAACTCCACCCTCCCCACCCCGCCCTGCCGCCGGCCTGGTTACCCCACACAGCCTGCTGTTCAGTCATTTGGTCGTCCCTCAGCCACCCCAGTCTCCTAAGCTGGGCACTCTAGGTACACCCCTTTGTGGGCTGTGAGCACAGTCTTGCTGTAGTTGAGACTTGATTGCTATTGGTGTCACTGGGAGGACTTGACCTCTAGGCCAATTGGCTGTGAGGACCAGCTGCCACTATAGTGGGAGAGCTACTGTGCAGTAGACACCCCTATGGAGCAGGACTTGCTTCAGTGGGGCTTTGGTGCTCACTGAGTCTGCCCTTGAGTGTGTCACTTATGGATGTGTAGAGTTGTAATCTGGTATGGTCTGATACTGACCACTGAGTACACTGGCTCTTGGGTCTCCAGGGAGGTGCAAAGTCAGCCACTGCCTGGGGTCACCCAGCAGGAGCTACAGAGATATCTGCAGATTCTTACTCTTTGTATCGGGTTTGGAAGTGCCCAGATGAGGCCCAGCTGTGAAGCAAGGCAGGCTGGCACTGGTGTGGGATCTTAGGCCTTTTATTGATAGGTTTGGAGCTCTCTGACCCAGCTGCAGTTTGTTTGCGAGAATTTTAGCCTGAGCAAGGACAGGTCATTCATATGCAAAAGCTGCTGCAAGCAGCATGGGTGGGGTTGTAAATTGGATGGGGCCAGGTCTCAGGGAATCACCAGGGTGGAGCAAACTGAAATGGCTTCCAATCAGCCCTGAGACTGGGGAGCTCCCAGCATAGGAACAATGATCCCTGCCAGCACCTCCTTCTGGGAGAAAGCCACCCCTGACTGAGTTCCTGCCCCAGTGCCAGACAATTCTGTTCCTCCTCGTATGTGTCTGTGTTTCCAAGAGCCTCACGTTGGTGTTGAAGCTTAGAGGAAGCGGGACCTTGTAAGTTCAGTTTGTGTGCCGGCCTTTTAAAAGGAACAGCCAGGTCTCCAGCAGCCTCTGTGTCACTGAGCCCCAATCTGCACTGTTTTTTACAGCCTATAGTTCTTACTTCCCATAAGGATTTATTTTCCCAGCTCTGGGACCCTGGGCTGGGCATCTGGTGTGGGGCTGGGACCCCTTGCTCCTTTGGGCGGCCTCCCCAAAGACGATCTCCCTCCCAATTAAAGAAGCTGCACAGGTGGGTGCTGGACCAGCCCGTTCTGGGCCTTCGCACTTCCTACCAGTCTCAGTGTGCTTTCTTCTTTACTTTTCTAATTGTAGGACTTCCATTCAGCCAACTTTCCAGCAGTTCTGGATGACGGTTTTTCTATATTTCAGTTGTAATTTTGATGTGGTTGTGGGAGGCAGTGAGTACAGGCACTTGCCTATACCGCCATCTTTGTCTCTCTCCAGTGGGTTGTCTTTTTATATTGTTGATGGTTTCCAAAAATTATTTAGTTTGATTTAGTCCCATTTGTATATTTTTTCTTTTGTTTCTCTTGCCTGAGGACTTATGTCAGAAAAAATATTGCTATGAGAAATATCTGAGATTTTACTGCCTATGTTTTCTTCTAGGATTTTTATTCTTGTATTATTATTTAATTATTCTATTATTTTATAGACAGACAATTATAAACCTATTTTTACCTTACCCCGAATATCCTGCTTTTTCTTGAGAGAAATATAATTTATCAGAAGACCCAAACATCCTTTTGTTTAGTGATTCTCAGCTTTAATGTAAATTAGAATCACATGGAAAATTTCTTTTAAAATTCAGAATCCTGGCTTTACACTTTAGAGTCTGGCTTTGTAGGTCTGTCTGTAGTGGAGCCCAGGAATCTGTATTTTGAAAAAAACAGTGTAGGTAATTTTATGCAGAAATCGGAGGACCACATTATAAAAACGTTTTTGACTTTTTCTCCTTTGAAAGTTGTGTCAATTTTTTTGAACCCCTAAACATTTTCTTTCTTTTTAAAAAATCCTCACCCGAGGATATTTTCCCATTGATTTTTAGAAAGAGTGGAAGAGAGAGGGAAAGACAAAGAGAAATATCAATGTGAGAGAAACACATCGATTGTTTGCCTCCTGCACTAGCCCCAATCAGGGCCCGGGCTGGGGAGGAGCCTGCAACAAAGGTACGTGCCCAATTGAACCCGGGACCCTTTGGTCTGTAGGCTGACACTCTATCCACTGAGCCAAACCGGCTATGGCTGAATCCCTAAACATTTTCAATGGTCTCTGAAACATTATTGTTATTTTTCATATTAGGCAGCCTCTAACTGAACAGGATCTTGGGAAAAAAATTAAGGGTAAGATAAATGAAAGAGTTAAAATATATTTAGGGAAGCAGGCATTCTTTGGAGGGTGAGTGAAGATAGACTGAATTCCGAGAATATTAAGCCAAGTTTTACCTAAGACCTTTCCTAAACTCATTTCCCCGTGTAGACTTGTGAGCACACGCAGTAAATAGAAGGGCTGCACAACATGGAATATTGGAAGAGGAATCTGGCAGGGAAGTGTGCCCTGTCTCCAGCACTCCCAAGGGGAGATCAAGCAGAATACCTACCTGGCCTCAAAGACTCATTTCTCAGGTTTCCAGAAAGGAGGAGGGGACTCATTAACATCCTGATGAGGACTCTCCTACCCCAAGGATATGCACATTCAATTCCCTTCCTGTAACTTCTCCAGGTGCCTTCAGATCTATGGTTTGGCTTCTTGAAGTGAAGTTTCCAGGGCTCAAAGCAGTGACCTCAACCTGGAGAGGCCTTTGAGATCAAATGTCCACCTCTCATCACATTAATAAAATTAGGAGCGAGCAGTGTTTGTACCTTTTCGAGGAACTAAAAATTGGATTTCCAGTATTTTGGGTTGCCTGGTCAGCCTAACTCTAGAACAATTAGAGATTTACTATGAAATAATTACTAAAATGAGGAGTTGATCCACTTAACTATTTATAGGACTTAACTTCCACACAAAGAATTAAGAGTCTATAAGTTGTTTAGCTCACTGGAAAGTAGGAAGTAGTCATAATTTAATATGTTCTCCTGTGATTTCTTCAGTTATTAGCTCACCCAATCCAGAAGAATGGAGAAATATAAGCAGGGAGAAATTCTTGTGGCTGAGACTTGAGACTGGCCAGATGTTTACCAAATGAATTTCCACCAGTTCCTGGGTATGTATTTCCCAGCTTTCTTTGCAGTGGGCATGTGCTTGACTTTGCAATAGTGGAAACGGAGGTGAGTGTTACATACAATTTCAAGGCTTGGCTCATGAGATCTTCTCCTATGCAGTCCTTCGTGCTCTTGTCCAATCTTTCACTCGCATCCCATTACTAGCTTAATGCAGAGAAGGATGGATCCTTGGAAGATGGCACTACCTTAAGATGACAGGAGACTGCATCCCTAAATGATTGCATGAAGCTGAGTCCCTTGCTGACCTCATTTGATTGTGGTAAGAGAGCAGTAAACTCTGAATGTGTTTGTCCACTGAGATTTTGGGGTTGTTATAGCATTTAGTGCTTCTTAATACATCTCCTAAAGTTGTCTTGTTCACTAATATGTCAGAGGACCTGACTTTTTCAACGTTATATTTCCTATGAGCCTCCAGATGAGGTTCTGAATCCCAGGTATACCCATTTCTGGAGTTCAGAAAATCTGGGCACATTTGGCTAACTGATGTGGCAGGCACACCAGTGGTCTATTTGCAGTAGACTCGATTGAATCTTCTGGAAGAGAATTTGTCCTCAGGGACAGAGATCCAGGAAGATAAGCTTGGCATGATAACAAAGCAGTGGTTGTGTGAGGAAAGTGGTTGCTCTGAATATGGCTTACTGTTTGTTTTCGGATTCATCCCTGGTCTAGTTCCAGCTGCCTAGGTCATAGAAAGTGAGAGAGAGAGAGAGAAAGAGAGAGAGAGAGGCTCAGTAATGAAAATGGAAGAAGTTGTGTAAGCTACATTTCTTTGCTTCATGTGTGTATAAAAACCACAATATTTATTTTTCTAAATGAAATAAATTCCTCTCAGTTTCTATTCATCAAGCTCTGCAGGATATTTAAGCTTGATTATATTTTGGTGGTTGTCCACAGCAACCAAAGGGCTTTTCCAATCAGGAAGATTGGGGTGAAAACCCACTGGTCTTCAGTCCATCATTGTCTCTTCTGAGATGCTCATTGCTTAAGGCCACCTCTTCCTTTAGTAAGTGGGTAGCTCTGTGCTCTGGGTAGGGAGACTTCTGAGTAGTCAGGTCTCAAGTCTTTATCTTGCCCTTCCTCAGAGGTCCTGCTGCCCTTGAGCATGGGTGGGAGGGGGCACAATGCCATTTCTTGGGGAAGCTGTCACCACTGACTTCTTTCTAACTCAGGGAAGCCACCTCGGGATTGGGGCACACCTACTCTTCAGTTCAAAGCATCACCTTCTATTCCTCTTTCTGATTTACCCTATATTTGTGGATCTGAAATAAGAGAAATTGTGTATTCTCCTGGAGTTATGGTAGAAGGGAGGTTAGACTTTAAAGATAAAAATGCTGGCATCTTCTATCTGAGGTGAAAATGGGGGCAGGGGAAGGTTTTTATTTTTTTGTAAGTGTACATCACCAAAACCCCCCACAAAATGCTAAAAGCAAAAAGAGACAAACAAAAAGAAAGCAAAAGAAAGACAATAACAAACAAGTTTTTCTTAATAGTATAAACAAGTTAGTTTTTCTTTTTAAATAATACATTCCATTACAACTTTTTTTCACTAAAATGTCAGATATTTGGAGGTAGAATATAAATCCTTTAGGATCCACTTGAGAGTATGAAAGAAATGGAGCTATGTTCTCCCCCAGGCTGTGTCTAAAGCAGGGTTTTCAGAGATAAATGAATTACATTTAGAGTGAAAATGTATCCATTGGATGGTGGCAGATTCCACTTTAGCCCCCTTTCAATTGTTTCCAGGGTCTATGTGTTGATTCAACCCTTTCTCAAACTCAATGAATCATCTTATAGACATCTCAAAGAATATTTCCTAAAATACTTAGAAATAGTCATGTGCTTGTCTACACTGTGAGCTCTGGCAGCTTTTACTCTCGTTGCCCTGGGACCCCTGAGACCACTGTGTGAATGAGCTCAAGCTGTTGAACGGGAGGCCACATGGAAGAAAATTAAGGAATGATGGAAAACAGCTTCTGACCATCATGTGAGGGAGGTCATTCTAGATCCTCTAGCTGCCAGTCAACTTGCTACCTGAACCCCAGAGACATGAGAGCCAAGTAAAATCAGCTGATCTGGCAAAATAGTCATTTGTTTTCAACTTCTACATTTTGGGATGATTTGTTATGCAGCACAAACTAACTGATACACCATTAAAATCATGAAGATAGAAAATCTGTATAGACCTATAACTATTAAGGAGGTTGAATCAGTAATCAAATAAATCCCAACAAAGAAAGACTCAAGCTTCACTGATGAGTTCTATTCAAATATTTAAAGAAGAATTAACACTAATTCTTCTCAAACACTTTAAAAAAAATTGAAGAGGAGGGACCACTTCCATACTCACTTTATGAGGCTAGAATTTCCCTGATACCAAAGCCAGAAAAAGACACTACAAAAAAGAAAATTATAGGCCAATATCTCTTGCAAAAATCCTCAACCAAATTCTAGCAACCTTAATTCAACAATCTAATGAAAAGGCTCATACTCTATTGACCAAGTGGGATTTTTCCTTGGTATGCAAAAATGCATCAACATATGTGAACCAATAAATGTGATAAACCACATTAACAGGACATAGAAACACACACATACACACACACACACACACACACACACACACACACACACAGCATTTGCCAAAAAATAAAATGAAACAAACTGGACATTTCCTTTCCTTTGCTTAAAACCCTAAAATGTTTTCCACCACTGCTGTAAATAAGACCTTAAAGATTTGGTCCCTTCTGACCCCCTAGGCTTATCTCTGATCAATGTCTACTTTATAGTTTCCCCCTAGAAATGTGGAAACTGTTTAATTCCCTGTGTGCACCATGCTCATCCTTCTGTCCCTTTGCTCTCCCTCCACCTCCTTTTCACATAGGTACCTTCTACTTAACCTTCCAATCACAGATCAGATTCTGCCTCCTCCAGAAAGCCTGGTGGGTTGGATGCTTCTCTCTATGCTCTCCTGTTCAAATCCCTATCACTGCACTTAAGACTTTCTTTTAAAATATTTATGTTCGTATTCTCTAGGTAGACTGAGGGCAGGTTTGTAACTCAATCTTCTTGTATTACTGCTACCTAGCAGGTTGCCTGCCTATTGAATAAACACATATTCCACATTTCAGGAATGTAAAAATGAATAAAACACAGCAGAAAATAGTACTTAAAATTTGCAGTTACCTTTTTCCTTGTGGAGATCAACAATACACATCTAATCATTTCTATGTCTCTGAATTCTATTTCTCTCCTACCCAAGGAGTTGCCTTTTAATTGATATGGACATGATTAATGTAAACCAAATTAGAAGCAAAAATAGAGAATTTCCCCCCAGGAACCACAATTGCATATAATAATGTTTACATTAAAATGCTAAAAAATGAAAGACTTGGGGGTGAAACTGGAGTCTTTCTTTTTCATAATTCTAAACTCACAATTGATGAGCTCACATAGCTTGGCTTCCCAAATTCTACAATCAGTTTGAAAGTTCACTGCTACCCACCCAGCAGAGAGGCTTGTCAGTTTTCAGTGTTCTTTTGAGCTGTGAATGCAAGTTTTGACTGAAAGTCTTTGCTAACCTCTAGCAGAAGAGAGAGGCATCTGTGTGGCAGGAGAGGTGGTCTGTGGAAGCCAAATGAAAACTATTAAATCGATGATGATGATTTTCTTCCATATTTTTCTTTCTTTCTGGTGAGAGCTGAGACGGGTAGGTGCCTCTATTCTATTAATGACAAAATTGCATATTAAAAAATGATCTTTTAATCCCTTTGATTCATTGTGTCTCAGAAATCACACAAATGATAACCTGTGAGCACATCAATAGGAATGAAGGTGGGAGAGAAGACAGAGTCCAATAACAACAAGAGAAATGAAAATCTCTCAAAACCACCATCCTAATATCATAAAACAATGAGTAAGATAAACACACAACACACGTACTCACTTTGCTCAGAAAATTGTGCCAAGGCTGAGTCAGTGGATCTACAGAAAAAGATATGAATATTCTGCTTGGAAATCCTTCTGAAAACAAAGAGAGGAAGTGACTGAGCAGGAGATTTGCACGTGAGATACTCTGTCATTGAGTCCAAGCCCAGAAATTTGGGCTGAACTACCTGGAGATGCCACCGACTTCCATTTTAGAAATCATTGAATAATTATTATGCCATATTTCTTTTTAAAGAAATATATACATTTTTATTGATTTCAGAGAGGAAGGGAGAGGAAGAGATAAACACATCAATGAGAGAGAATCAGTGATTGGCTGCCTCCTGCATGCCCCCTACTGGGGATTGAGCCTGCAACCCTGGCATGTGCCCTGACTGGGAATTGAACTGTTACTTCCTGGTTTACAAGTTGACACTCAACCACTGAGCCACACTGGCCGGGCATATTATACCATATTACTGAAGTTTGTTTAGGATTTCAAGTTTATCTGTGGGCTTCTGACATATGGCTTCTAAGCAGTTATCCCAAGAGTGATAATGCTGGTTACAAGTGATGCTGTACTAGGGACTTGGGTAAAAGAGACAGTCACACTGTTTGTCTTGCTTATAAATGGGACAGTTCCTTTTTGGATAGAGCACAGATAATTGAATAAAACGATGATGCCAAGATGAGATTGGGCAGCAGGATCATATATTATCATTCAAATGACATTGTCTTCTCCATTGAAATATAGATTTAGCTCAGGAGAAAAATGTGCTTCTTTTTTGATTTTTTTCGGAGTCTCTCTGAACTTGGGCAGGTCATACTTGCCAAATTACAGCAGTGGGCGTAAGGGGGTATGGGTTGAGAAGGTGGCGACTGGCCTTTTGCAGTCAGGCAGCCCTGCTCCAAGAAGTGAATGTTATGAAATAGAAGCAAAAGCAAGATCATAATTTGGTGGCCTGAAGGACAGCCAAGTTCCAGGGTATTACATAGAAAGTGTCATGATGTTTGTTTCTGTCCAGCCCTCCATTTTCAGTTCAGACACCAATCAGAAAATTGCCAGTTCTGCAACAGGGAACAAAGTAGAACCTCTGCCCTGTGCAGAGGAACACGGGATGAGTTATGTGTGGAAAGCTGTCCACATGTGGCCTTGTGGCTAAAGAATCATATCTGGCATCAAGCAGGCACAGCAAGAAGTCCTTGGAAAAAGTGCTAAAATAATAAACAATGAGCCATTGTTAGTGGAATATTTTGGAAACAGAGTTTCCATTTAATGAGGATAATTAGTATATCAGAAATAAAAAGAAAAGAATAATGGAGTTCCTTAGTGAAAGAAATATAAGCAGGGTAGACAAGCGTGGAACAAGAACAGCGTGGATGAGTCTCCACTAGTTTCTTCGGTGGAACTAGCCCTTTAGTAAAGAAATGTAACATGGTGGTCTAGCTGTGCTGTCCTGTCCATTATGGTAGCCAGTAGACACACATGTGGCTATTTAAATTTATTTAAAATTAATTAAAACTAGATAATATAAAGAATTCTGTTCCTCAGGCACATTCATCACATCTCGAGGACCCAGTTGCCACATGTGCCCAGTGGCTACAGAATTGAAAAGCACAGACAGACCATTTCCATTGTGGTGGAAAGTTCTACTGGAGGGCATTGGAAGAGCATCATTCTGGGAGCCTAGAAGAGCATCATTCTGGGAGCCTAGGATTGAATCCCGAGTGTGCAGCTTGGCAATGGCGTGCCTCTGTTTCTTCATCCGTCTCCTAGAGTTGTCAGGAGAACGAAATAAATGAGTTTGGTGTTTATTAATAAATTGTGTAGAGCTATTCCTGGCACAGAGTAGGTACAGTAGCAAGAGTTTTTAAATGAATGGAAGTCTATTACCTATATTCTATAGTTTGCATATATTTATGTTTGTGTTAACTCTTAGTAAAAATGATGGCTAACCTTAATTCACATTTACTCCTTGTGGGCTAAGTGCTGTACCTGCTTTGTGTGGTTTGAATGCCAATAAGATCTCAGAAGGAAGAATCTATTATTATTATTTAATAGACGGGAACACTGAGCCCAAAGGTCACTCAGCTGAGAGATGATTTTGAACTTGATTGACTCTGAACTGCCACAGCATTTTCCAGTGTGATGAGCTACTAGACTGCAAAGTCTATGCTATGTTTCTTCTGGCTTTAACTCTGAGTTAAAAAATGTTTCAAAAATAACTTATGTGATAATAACAGCTAACTATCACACAGTAGTTACTATGTGCCACTCACTGATCTAGGAACATGTAGTAAATTCATTTAATTATCACAATCATTCTGTGAGGTAGGTACCATCATCACCCCATATGGCTGAGTAAATGGAGGTTCAGAGAGGTTCACTATTGCCTATGTTCACATGGCTAGTAAGTCCCACAATTAGCCCTTTGGGATTCAAATTCTATTTTTTAATGTCTTTTTTCATAACCACATGCTTACTGCATAGGGGTTTAGTATAGAGTACAAGAGTATAAAGATATTTGGCCTATAGGACACTGCCTAACCAGTACCGAGTAGGTACTGGTGCTCAAAAGGGACAAAGCCAAGTGGCTTCACTTAATAGCTACCGAACTACTTAAATGGGCTATTTCAGTCCTGCATGCTGTGCGCGCATATCCTGACTCGCCCTTTCCTTGGGGAAAATCGGGAGAAAAGTACATACATGGAAATGTGCTATTAGCTGCTGCGCCAAAGTGGCAAGCCCTGGGGACCTCAGCCTCTCAGGGGAGGCTCAGTCTCTGCCGGTAAATGTGCCAGCGTTTCTCAGGCTCAGACACACAGGATCCCCCTGCACACGTCCCAGCTTCCCTCCGCATCAGCAGGATCCCTGTGAGAAAAGGAAAAGTGATGGGTTTGGAAGTCAGATGTAAGCAAAGACCGACTCTGCTTGCAGTTCTTAAAATAATTTTCAATGCAATAAAGCACCCTGAGTCAGAGGATATGACATCCTCATTTGCATGATTCAGAAGGCAGTGACGCCACTGGCAATCCGCGAGGAGGGGTTCCCAATCGAGGAAACACTGAACAATTGAACGGGTACTGGAGTTGGCAGGGAATGAACTCAGATAATTGAAGCTGGTTCCATGGGCCCCAGCACAGGAACTGGTGGCTATCAGGACTCACAGTGGGTGATTCCTGTCACCTTCCCTAGGTTTTCCCGGAGTGGGGGTTGACAGTTATGTGAGAGGGACAGAAGTTGCTGGGCTTCTTACCCAGAGATGACAGTTTAGTGCAAACATCACTTGCTGTGGAAAGGCTCAGAGAACCTCCATATTCTGTTAGAATGGGAATGTGTAACTTGGTAGCCATGTAGAGGGAAGAAAATCTTTAGGGCAACTCCTGGGAAGTTTATGAACATGGTTGTTTTATGTCCTGGGAGAACACAGCCCACAGATTCCATCATATTCTCAACGGGGTCTCTGGCCTCTAAAAGATTAGAACCTTGTTCCTGATAATGACCCGGGTAAGAGATCACAACAAAACCTTTATTGCATGTTATAGTAAAGTAGAATTTTAAAAGCTGGACCACTAATTCAGTAGCAGGATCCTTTGCAAACTGTGTCTTCATCCCTCAATGTAATGCAATAGACACCAGCCTCTCTCTCCCTGCATGTGGGTTCAGACTTGCCTTCCATCAGGACACCTTGATAGCAATACCGGTCCTCATAATCCCATTCAGTGCATGAGCATATCACAATTAGAGTTTGATTTCTGGTGTTAGAGTAATGTGGATTGCCCCCCCCCCCAAATGGGTCAAATCAAATGTCAATCATGGTAGGGGCCATACGATGGAAGGAAATGAGACTCTGACTAAAATTTACTTTTGTGATGTATTGACAGTTGAAATAAACCACCTGCAGCAAGAGAAAATCTGTTAAAACTGATTCTACTTTTCTTCCTCATCCCACTGTCAAACTCTACTACTGCCTTTCCTATGATGATTCATCAACAAGATATTTATTGCCAATAAATTACTGATTTTGGCTTTGTGTTAGCTACTGTCACTGACTAAACCCAAACGGTACAGCAAGAAATGGGGGGAGAGAGAAGATGGCATCCTAGTGAAGTTCTCTATAAATATAATTTCCTTTCCTCTAAGCCAAAGATAGAAGGGCAAATAGTTCAATTTCTATGTCACTGTAGAGACAGAAAAAGAGAATTGGTCATGTTGATGTCAATACCAGAAAGTGAAAATGCATTCTGCTACTGTTCATCTAAAACTTCTTTCTGCTAAACAGAAACTAGTCCAGAGAATAGTTGAAAAAACTAAAAACAACAACAACAAAACAGCAAAACCATTACTGAAAATAATTGGTTAATAAACTCTTCTGCTTAAAAGAAGTTATTTAATTTTTAATAAGATTTAAAAATTAGATTAGAATGTAAGAATATCCAGTTTCAACTATGATTTTGCTGCCACACCAAAATTCTTCTTTTTGCTATTCACCAAAAATGTCATATAGCATAATAAAAATCTCATTTGGAGCCTCCCTACTCAGACTGCTGATTAGAAATCAGATACTTGGGCTCCACCCCAGACATACTGGACCAGAATCTGCATTTTAACCACTCTCAGAGGATTTTTTATGCACGTTCAAGTTTGAGAAGCCCTGGTTTAGGATAATATTTCCTAATCTTAAATAATCATCTTAATCTTAAGTATGGAGCTCTTAAGAAATGTTGTAGAGATTCTATTAGTGAGTCTTTATTCAATTCACTCTCTGGTTGACCAAACTTCCTCTTAGCTTCAGTGAAGCATCCTGACTGATGACTACAGCAAGCTTGCTCTCGGCTTCTAGCCCAGTCTCTAGTATTCCAAAGCATTTCTGCACATGCCACTTGAGGTATATACTTACCAAGTCTGTGTGTTTGTTCCTTAGTCTGCTAATGATACAGTGCAAATAGCTTAAACTAATAAAATATGGGCGTGAAGAGAGTGATACTCTTTATTGTTGTATGTGAACAAGGAAACTATGGCTGGAAAAACTAAAAGTCTAAGAGCTCGTGCTCAGGTTTTTTACAAATGTCTTTAAGTCCTTGCTCTATTTCAAAGAAATAAAACCAGAAATTGTATACCTGCCTTGTGGGTGTGAAATATGTAAGAAAGATGGCATTATTATTCAAGCAGCATATATATATATATACATATATATATATATGTATATATATATAATTCTTTACATAAAAAGTGTGGCAAATGGATGTATTTATATGTTTTAGTTTCATACAAACTGTTATACCAAAATATGCATATGCCATATATATTTTTCTGATTTCTTGTTTTTTGCCATTTTTGTGTTGCGCGAATAGAATGCCAGTTATAATTTGGTCAGCTAAGAGGGATTTTACTACACATATTCCTGGATCCCATCCCAGACCACTGAATTAGGGTGGGGCTCAGAATATGTATTTTTAAAAAGATCTGGCAAACAGGTTTGGAAATTATTGAATTAGAGAATTCGGACTGACCGGGCAACGATTATAGAAGTAGGAAAAATCCAACAGGTTTAGATATTTAAAAAATGTTACTAATACATTCGCTAAAGAATTTCCAGAACATTTATAACAAAAAAGCTCAGCTGATTCCACAGATAACACTCTGGATATTGTCTACATTTCCTGGTATGATATTTTTGAAGTTTTCCTGGGAGTAGACCAGCTGGCCCTCTGAGACAGTCCATCTATAAACCAGGAAGAGGAAGAGCTGGAATTGTGGTCAAAATTTCCCTATGTCAGTTGCAGAGTATTGAAATCTCCTTCTGTCCTCACATCCACTGATGCTAGTCAGAGTGGGACACATATTTTCTTTGGAGAGACTCCTTACTTTTTTAGCGATTTCCTGTTCTCTTAGTCACTGGTAATCTGACATAGGAAATTGAGAACACGGGTTTTTAAGGAGACTAAGCTATACTGATTCTTACTGGACTAGAGGAGTAAGTTTGTTCTTTGATCCCCCTGATCTAGTATATCTGCCCATTATATGCCTTCCAGACTTCCAAGGAAACCTGGATGCCTGTAGGTTATTGATTTATGGAAAGCTTAACAACCTTCAAATGACAGGAAGGCTGGGAAATGAGATTATTACCTGCCTCTTGAATTAGAGATGAAGCTACAGTTATTTCTTGTTTTTAAGGCTTGAAGAATGTAGGGTCAAATATGATGCTTTAAATGAGCTGTCTTCCGGATCTGTCACCCAGCCTGCAGTTGATTCTGATAGCTGCTCTGTGTGGCTCAATAGTTGACTATCAGATACACACCCAGTGTGTACAAGCACATTTGCTTACATTAGGACCTTTGCTTTGGAAATTTACATTCTGGCTATTTTAGAGGAGAAATGCCATGATTTTTTATTTTTACAGCCCAGGTTGAAATATCTGCTTGACATAGAGCTGATGACTTGACAATAGTGGACCTAGGTACACACACAAAACAACACTCCAGTAGCTTCAACCCTGGCCCCAGAATCTGGCTGTTTGGTTATAATTACCTCCCACCTCCTATTCTCTGTTTACTAGTGAGACTTTGGAGAAAGAGACAATTCAAAACTGAGCACATTAAATGTCAAATGCCTCTGAGAAGCAAACTGCTGAGACTTTGCAGTAAAGACTATGGTTTATCACATTAGGCCAATATTTCCTAGACTCGCCTGATGTTGAAAGTCATTGGGCGTGAGGTGGTGTAAGCAAATGCTATACTTAAAAAAAATAGATCCCAGACCTCCTTTTCAGAGAGTTCCACTCACTAGCTCTGTTGGGGGAAGGGGACAAGTGATTCGTATGAATAGGCAAGTTTGGGAAACCTGGCTTAAATGTTTCAGGATTTATTTTATTCTGATGTCCTGTGAATATTACCTGCTCAGTGAGTGAAAACTAGTGATGGTGGTGAACATACTTAACATCAAAGTACAAGGAAGCATGCTAACTGTTCCTTGTCATTCCAAAAAAGTCTGTATGGTATATATGATGCTCAATTGTTCTAACCAGCAAGACTGTTCAAGAAGACTGTTCTGAAGAAGAAATATGATCTCATCTGGACTCATAAGAATACTAGAAAATCCAAAATTGGTCTTATTTATAATAATGCATAACAATAAGCAATTCTTAACTAACTCACAATAGCTGTAAAGATCAATTAACATCAGTCTTGAAACTGAAATAAAAACACTGTATTTGTGGTATTTTTAAATAGAAATACCATTAAGTTAACATGTCAAATAGATAGGCAATAAGCTTCTCAAACTCTGTGTGTATATATGTATTGTATAAATATGTATCTACACATATATATGTACATCCATGTATATGTTATATACAGAACTATGTAAATGTATGCACACATTTATATATGTCTAAGTAGACAGATAATACTAAGTCTAGGAAGTTTATGGACTGTACTTGACCTAAGTTAATTTTGGCATTTTTTTTGAAGCCTGAAAAATATTCTTTAACATTACTTTAGAGTGCACATTTGATGCTGACAAATTCTTTCAGCTTTTGTTGATCTTAAAATGCATTTTTGATCCTTGCTTTTAAAGGATATTTTAAGTGGATATATTTATTCTTGTAGTAATATTTCTGGTGTTCTTCATTCCTCTGTATAAATCCATATTTTCATCTTATATCACTTTCTATTTACTCAAAGAACTTTAACATTTTTTAAAATGTGAGTCTGCTGGGGATGGATTATTTAAACTTTTGTATATCTGAAAAAGTCTTTATTTAACCATCATTTTTAAAAAAATATATTTTATTGGTTTTTTTAAAGAGAGGAAGGGGGAGGGATAGAGAGTTAGAAACATCAATGAGAGAGAAACATCGATCAGCTGCCTCCTGCACACTCCCAACTGGGGATGTGCCCACAACCAAGGTACATGCCCTTGACCAGAATCAAACCTGGGACCCTTCAGTCCACAGACCAACGCTCTACCCACTGAGCCAAACCGGTTAGGGCTTAACCATCATTTTTGAAAGACATTTTTGATAGGTATAGAATTGTAGGTTGACTTTTTTTAAATCTTTCAGGACTATGAAGATATTTCTCCTCACTCTTCTCACTTCTAAAAAGAATCTGCTTATTTTAGTTCTTCTCAATGTGATACTTATTTTTGAAAAGAAATATTGGTTGCTTTTCAAAAATTTTTTGTGTATTACTGGTTTTGAACAATGTGATCATAATATGCCTTGGTTTTGTTTTCTTAATGTTTCTTGTGCTTGAGGTTTATTTAGCTTTTTGGATCTGTCAGCTTACAGATTTTATCAAATTAAAAAAAAATGGCCAGTAATTATTTAAATCATTTTGTATCCTTCCTTCTCCCTTCTTTACTTCTGGTTGTACAATTTCAGACATATTAGTCTGCTTGAAGTTGTTCCACAGCTCACTAATGCTCTGTTCATAAAAACATTTTTTTCTGTGCTTTACATTAGTTTCTATTGATATGGCTTTAACTTTACTAATTTTTTTATCTTTAATATCTAATTTTCTGTTAATTGCATTGAGTACTTTGTCCTGTGAATTAGCTGCCTTTATTTTCCCAGACTCTCAGCTCTTTGTCCTCAACTCAGGGAGTCAGCTGGTCTCGCCTACAATTCCTGCTCACTGTGCCATGATCTAGAAAAGTCTCTCAAGACAATAATCTGGGCAATTATTTTTCATCTCCCATCTCTTGTTGCCTCATAGCCAGTTCTTAAAACCATCGTTCCATGTATTTTTCCTGTTTTTGGTTATTTTAGGTGGGAGGATAAATCAGTCTCCACAAATCTCTGGCCGGAAGTGGGAATCTCTTAATTGCTTTTTCATGTTGCTTTTGACATTTGAGTTTTTTCAAAATAACTGAAGCCATTTACAGGTTTAATTCTAATTATAAATAGTATTAATAACAATACCTTATATTTGTATAGTGTTTTAAAGTTTATGTGATATTGTCAGTCTTATAAACATTTTACTAATTATGATATAATTATATTCATTTGACAAATAAGATAATAGAAAATCTCTTTCAACTTCAGTTTTCTCATAAGCAAAGCAAATGGCATGAGCTGGAATATCTTTAGAGTTCCTACATGCTATACACTTTTAAAAAATCTTCCAGAGGTATGTTTTTATTGCTGGGCTTGAATTAATATGAGTCCTACAGTATCTGTTAAGAGTCACTCTCTTTTGGAATAGTCTACTTTTTGAATAATTCTTTTCCTGAAGTAAACCTTATTCTTGAAACAAGATAGCTCTGCAAAAGAACTTACCTGTTTGTTTTTCAATCTAATTCCTCATTATTTTCTGCTGATGTATAGCTAGAGCTCAGTGGTTATGTCCCTCTTCTTCAGTTGATTTCAGTAAGTTGGGGGAATGGTTTAGCAAGTTGATTTGTAAAAGGCTAAGACCTATTTTTTAAAAAAAGGAATACAAAATATGGTAAATACAAATGTCTATTCACTGGGGAGACAAAAGTGGTAAGGCCCTGCTTTTCCTCCCCAGCTCAGCTGAACCCTGGCATGTATGGGTTTATACTGCTTAGTAGAGGAGAAGCCCATACCTACCACAGTGCGTGGTCTAGAGCTGGTTTCTTTGGTGGTAGGTGTGGTCACACTGAATCATGGGTCAGTATGAATGACCAGGTACAGACAGCTCTTTCACCTCCTTGTTTGTTTAGTTGGTATATCTTTCTGCCTTCAGGTCCTGGTTAGTCCTCCTAGACCTCACTGGGCCCTATCCCAGACTCCAGTCCATTGAGCTGGGGACTTGATAGTCTTCTTACTTTTCTCTAGAGTCTTTACTGTAGATCCCAAATGATAATAGTCACGTGTTAGGAGACTGAAACAACAGAGACCATTGACTTGGAATTCTGATGGCATCAGACACGTGATTGTGAGTAGTATGGCTACTGCCTAGCAACCACTGCAACACCCTCTTCTTATTAGATTGGTATCCCCCTTGGATGTCAGCCACAAACAGACCACACACCTCTGGTTTATCCTAATTCTCTTATTTTTTATTTTAGATAGGAATGGGAGAATGTGACTTCTTATATCTTACTGAGAGACTGATTAATTTAGAACTGTGTCAAATAGCAAATTTTATGGGTAAGATGATGGGCCATCTCAATGGACAGAAGAAGCTATTTCACCATAGCTTCCAAAATTCCTGTAGCTTACTTTAGCATGAACTATCATTAAAATCCTGGTAAAATCCTCATGTAACTTTTTCTCTGTACTTTTGGTTTCACAAAGATGAACAATGAACATTTGTTGCTATTTGTTTCCTTTTGGAAGAAGAGTCATAAACTTTAGTTAATACAGTTAACAAATATAAATTAAAATAGTTTTCTGATAGGAACAAACTTCTTCTGAGTTTCACAGACTTCTAGGTTTTCCTTGATTATGAGTCTGAAACAGCAGGCATTTGTTTGGCACTGCAAGTTGGCATTAGAATTTTAAGAGACATTTTCTTAGATTTACTGAGTCATATGGTGTTTATCTCAGATTATGGTTTGTGGGAATTGTACTTCCTTAATGTTCTATTGGTTTGTGTGTTATTCTTGGTCCTTAGCAACCTAAACCAGAATTAAAAGCATATTGCATTAATAAGAACATTAATTATTGTTGACAATGAGAAGAAAGGGGAGCACCAAATCAATACTTCTATTCAGATCATTTGCAATTAAGCTTGTCCACCTTGTATGTTTAAAAAAATATTTTTTATTGATTTCAGAGAGGAAAGGAGAGGGGGGGGGGAGAGAGAGAGAGAGAGAGAGAGAGAGAGAGAGAGAGAGAGAAACATCAATGATGAGAGAGAACCATTAATCAGCTGCCTCCTGCACACTCCACCCTGGGGATTGAGCCCACAACCTGGGCATATGTCCTGACTGGGAATCGACTTGTGACCTCCTGGTTCATAGGTTGGTGCTCAACCACTGAGCCGCACCAGCTAGGCCACTTTGTGTTTTAAAAGACTCTACCAGAAGGTATAATTAATAAAGAAGATCAGGGATAGAACGAAGATTTTTATGGTAGCTAATGGGCAGGAAAGAGAGATCTTTTATTACTTTACATTAGTTTCTTTGGGTGAAATGCTATTGGGTGGTAAAATGAATGTTTCACAAATGTAACCTGTTACACTATCATGTAATTTGGTAGAAATGAATTCAGTTTTCAAAATACTAGTAAATTTGATTTGGCTTTGATTTGTCATTTCAATGTCTTTATGTCACCTTATGATATTTACTTTATGTGCTCTTAATAATATGCCACCAGAAAATGACTTCTCATAAGACATGAAATTAGATGAGCCACCTCTAATCTTCACAAACTTATCTAGTTATATTAGTTTGCCAGGGCTGTCATAGTAAGATACCACAGCCTGGGTAGCTTAAGCAATCGAAATGTGTTTTTTTCCACAATACTGGAGGCTAGGAGTCTAAAAGAAAGGTGTTGACAGGGCTGGTTCCTTATGAGGTTGTGAGAGAAGTATTTGCTGTAGACTGTTCCTTCTTGGCTTGTTGATGGCTGTGTTTTCCTTGTGTATTCACATTGTCTTCCCTCTGTAGATGTCTGTGCCCAAATTTCCCCTTCTTATATGGGCACCAGTACATTGTATTCAGCCCATGTCAATGCCTTTATTTTCACTTAATCACCTCTTTTAAGTGACTGTCTATAAATACACTCACATTCTGAGGGACTGGAGGCTAAGCCTACATGAATTTTTTTGAGAGGCACAATTCAGCTCAAAACAACAACCAGTATACATGGAATATCTCATGAAAATATCAGCTTATTATTTCATATATTCTTAAACTCAGAAATTTTAAGAACTGAAATCTAATTTTTCACTGTTATACTAGCAAGTGTTAAAAATGTCCACTAGTCTTGGGTGAGATGTGTGCCAACGTACAGTCAGAAAGTAAAAATACTCACTCGAGGGCAAGTGTTCTTACGTAAGTGTGAGCGTGAGTTATGGGACAACAATGTTTACAGGATCATGGACAGATTGAAAAGCAGTTTTTCCAACAATATCAGTTCACATAGCAGTTTTAGGGAAAAAGGAGATTAATCCCAAATATACAGTAAAAGGAGGTTTACCTGTGATTAACCGGTATTTAATCAGTGAACCTGGCTTTGTTCTAATAATCAATTCAAAACAAGATTCCACATTGAGCTTTGACACAAATCTTTTATTTATACCAGAGAGTGATTTAGGAGTACAAAACAAACTACGAATTATGTGTCAACATATAAGCCATTAATCAAGGAGTAAGTACACAGTAATTTTAAGAAAACAGGCCAGCAAATTCCTTTTGTAAGAAGTTCAAGCAGAAAACATTTTTGTTTTTGTGGATGTAGGGCTGCAAGTCATGAAAACCTGAACATTTTATTTTGAAAAGTGAGGTGGCTGAGAGAGACACTTATGAGGGATTTGAAATTCTCCAGTGACATTTCAAGCAAAATGAATTTTAATATGAGTATTGCACCACTCATACCATAAAATTTAAATTCCTATCCTAATTTTGGTTTTATTTTCCCTGTATTTTTTTTTTAAATATTTAAGGCACTCAAGAATTCCAAATGACAGAATATTAAACATTGGTGAGGCCTTTTCACTTTGCCATTTTTGGGAATAGCCTACAATTTTAATTGAAGAGCTTTAGAAATATTATTTTGTCCAGATATTGAATAAGAAAGTGCCATGTAGCCCTAACCGGTTTGGCTCAGTGGATAGAGCGTCAGCCTGCGGACCGAAGCATCCCAGGTTCGATTCCGGTCAAGGGCATGTACCTTGGTTGTGGGCACATCCCCAGTAGGGGGTGTGCAGGAGGCAGCTGGTCGATGTTTCTCTCTCATCGATGTTTTTAACTCTCTATCCCTCTCCCTTCCTCTCTGTAAAAAATCAATAAAAAAAAATATATTTTTAAAAGAAAGTGCCATGTAATAGGCTCCTAGGGTGACAAGAATCAACAGATTCTTTGGATCATGAAGGAAAGACCTTTGCCTGCCTCCATATGGCAATGGTGAAATGCTTTGCAGAGCAGAGCAAACTATTGTAACCAGAGGTGTCATATCCTAGAACTTGAGTCAATGATTGGCTGATTAGGAGTCCAGTGGTAAGTAGTTTTGGAATGTGAAATGAAGACAGTGAGTGATTTGAAACCCTTAAGGGTCTTCAGTATAAAATCAGCACAAAATTCCATATTCTTAGCCTATCATACAAACACCTTCGTTATTTGGTCTCTGTTTGCTTTCCCAGCCTCATTTTGCATGTTTCTTCCTTCTTCCAACAATTCTAGTCCTGCTTGACTTGTTTCAATTTCTCAGTGCTTAGCTACTTCTTACCTCAGGGCCTCTGTACAGCTGTGCCTCTCCCTGGCAGGTTCTTCTTTTGTATTTGGGTGCTCCTGTATTGGGTGCATATATGTTTACCAGAGTTATATCCCTTTAGTTGAATTACTCCCTTTAGTATTATGAAGTGGCCCTCCTTATATCTTGTTATGGCCTTCACTTTGAGATCTATTTTGTCAGGTATAAGTATTGCTACCCTAGCTTTTTTCTCACTTCCATTTGCCTGAAAAAATTTTTTCCATCCCTTCACTATCAATCTGTGTAAGTCCTTTGCTCTGAGGTGGGTCTCGTGTAGTCAGCAAATATATGAGTCATGTTTTCTTATCCATTCAGCTACTCTATGTCTTTTGATTGGAGCATTTAATCCATTTACGTTTAAACTCATTATTGATTGGTACTTGTTTGTCGCCATTTTTATTCTTTATGTCTGTGTTCCTTCTTCCCTTTCTATTTCTTCTTTTTACAGCAGACTCTTTAGCATTTCTTGCATTGCTGGATTGGTGGTAATAAACTCCCTTAGTCCTCTTTTGTCTGTGAAGCTTCTGATTTCCCCTTCAATTTTGAATGATAGCCTTGCTGGGTATAGTATTCTTGGATTCAGTCCCTTGCTTTACATCACTTTGTGTATTTCATTCCATTCCCTTCTGGCTTAATGTGTTTCAGTTGAGAAATAAGTTGATAGCCTAATGGGAGATCTCTTGTAGGTAACTTTCTGTCTCTCTCTGGCAGCCTTTAAGATTCGTACTTTGTCGTTGATGTTTGCCAATTTAATTATGAAGTATCTTGGTGTCGGTCTTTTTGGGTTCATCTTGTTTGGGACTTTGTCAGCTTCTTGAACCTGTGTGGATTTTTTCTTCCCAACATCAGGGAATTTTTCTGTCATTACTTCTTCAAACAGGTTTTCTATTCCTTGCTCCGCTTCCTTTCCTTCAGGTATCCCTATTATGTGGATGTTGCTTCGTTTCGTGTTGTCCCAAAGCTACCTTAGGCTCTCCTACTGCTTTTTAAGTTTTCTTTCCAGTTGCTGCTATGCTTGGGTGTTTTTTTCTACCTTGTCTTCTAACTCACTGATGTGGTCCTCAGCTTCTTCTAGTCTACTGTTGAAACTTTCCATGGTGTTCTTTACTGTGGCTATGTCATTCTTCATTTCCTCTTGATTCTTACACATGTTGCATTTGTCTTCCATCCTTTTCAGTGTCCTTACAACCATTGCTCTGAATTCTTTCTCTGACAAATTGCTTGCCTCCATTTCATTTATTTCCTTTTCTGGTGATTCCTCATTTTCTTTTGAATGGGGGTTGTTTCTTTGTTTCCCCATTTTTGCCATTCCTTTGTGATTTTTTTCTATGTATCAGATCAAACTGCTATGCCACCCAGATTATCTATTTATTTTATTTTCTTCATTGATTAAGGTATTACATATGTGTCCCTATGCCCCCTTGGCCCCCCACTCATCAGTTTATGCTGCTCATTATATTCCACAAATGAGTGAGATCATGTGATATTTATCTTTCTCTGACTGACTTATTTCGCTTAGCATAATGCTCTCCAGGTCCATCCATGCTGTTGCAAATGGTAGGAGTTCCTTCCTTTTTACAGCAGTGTAGTATTACATTGTGTAGATGTACCATAATTTTTTAATCCACTCATCTGCTGATGAGCACTTAGGCTGTTTCCAAATCTTAGCTATTGTAAATTGTGTTGCTATGAACATAGGGGTGCATATATCCTTTCTGATTGGTGTTTCTAGTTTCTTGGGATATACTCCTAGAAGTGGGATCACTGGTCACCCAGATTTTTTGAGTTTGTCTTATATTGTAGATGTTTTGTGGGACCCAGTGGTGCAATATGTCTGTTCTTTTGGACTGGACAATCTAGGGATGCCTCCTACTTGGGATATTTGGGTTCTTTTGGTGTAGCTGGGTTTTGAGTATTGTCCCATTTGTGGATAGAGTCTCTTCTCAGGGTGTCTGGTTATGTGGCGCACTCTCTACCATGTTGACCAAACAGCACAAAATACAACTTGACAAGACATGACACAAAGGGAGTAAAACATGAATGTACTCACAACACCAATAACCCCAATATAAGTGACCACCAGAGAAAAGAGAATTAGGGAAGAGAAAAGAGAGAAAAAATGATATTGTGGAAAGAAAAAAAATGGTAAGAGAGAAAAGAAAAAGGAGAAAAAGGAAGAAAAAGAAAAAATATTTCAGGAGAAAACACCATAGAACAAACAGGTAAACCAAAAAATGCAAACAACAAATACTCAGAAAAGAGGGTGGGGCAGAATCTGTAAAGGCGGAGCTTATATACAGAAGGTAAGGTTAAGGAATTGAATGAATATGGGGAGGAACTTGGTTCAGTATAGAGGAGGTAGAAAGAGGATGAGTGGATAATAAGAAAAGAAATAGAAAGAAAAAAAATTAAAAATAAAAAAGGAAAAAAGGAAAAAATAAAAATAAGATAAAATAATAAAACAATAAAAATAGAATGAAGAAAAAAATAATGTGAAAAAATAAAGATACAAACAAAAACAAAGAAAATAAAGAAAAAATTTAAAATAAAAGATAAAAATAAAATAAAATAAAATAAAAATAAAAAAGTGAAATGTCAGTTTTTTCAGCAGAGTTTTAATGCCCCATGGGGGCTGGTTTAAGATCCTACTCTTCTGTACTGTCTGTCACTTCTCAGTTTCCTGTTAGGTAATCAGCACTGTGTTGAAGTTCCAAGCAATCCACCGCTCCTCTCTTTGTGTCTATCTCCACCGCTTTGACTGCCAGCAGATGGGACGATCTGCCCATTTAGCCTGTCTGCTCACTGTCAATCTTATTCTCTCAAGCAGCTGTTTCTCACAGGGCTATTGTTAGGGAGGTTGCTGTATTGCTTTCCAGGACTAAAAAGCCTCTCTTCAACCCAGTCCCTGAGGGCTCTTAGTGGCTATTCAGATTTTTTGTGAATTTGTACCACTCAGGATGTAGCCTGGGTGTGGCTGTATTGGTTGCCTAGAGACTGCTGGGAGGAGCTAGCTCTTTAGGAGAAAATGGCTGCTTATGTCCGGAGTGTCAGGAATGTCCCAGTGCCGAACTCTTGGTGACCTCTCCCTGACCTGCTCTTCTCCGCAGCCTCTTCCCAGACTCCGCAAGTCCACACCTCCACCTGCACCTCAGCCACGGGTGAGTGTTTGTATTTGAAAGGTCCTATGAACTGGGTTTAGAGCAGTGGTTCCCAAACTTATTTGGCCTACCGCCCCCTTTCCAGAAAAAATATTACTCAGTGCCCCCTGGAAATTAATTTTTTAAAAATTTTAATAGCAATTAAACAAAGATATATGTATTAATGTTTCTACCTTTTTCATAAAATATAGTAAAGAAAGGTGTAAATTAGAAACATTGAAGTTTGAAATTATGAAACTATTTATTGAACTCAGAATAGAAAGGTAATACAAAAAAAGTTAAAACAAATGCACCTGTGGCCATCACCGCCCCCATGGATCGCTGCAGCGCCCACCAGGGGGCGGTAGCGCCCACTTTGGGAATCACTGGTTTAGAGAATAAAGGCAAAGACCAAAAAGAGGGGAAACAACTGCGCCACTGCGAGTTTCTCTCCCCGCAACCCCGGAACCCCCCCCCCCCCAAATAAAAGGTTGGGCAGGTCCTCGGGGTGGCCCCTCTGGGCTCAGCGTCTCAAGCTGTGGCATTAAATCTAATAACCCCCGCGGGCCGGATCCCTGTGGACCTCTTTCCACAATTAAAAGTAATGCCCGTCCCCAAAGGACAGAGAACTTGGTAGCCCATGACTTCCTTCTGACACATCTAGCTCAAAGGTCTCGCAACTCTCTCCAGTCCAGATCCCCAAATCTAATATATCTCAAGGCATCCTCTTGCCCTTCCAGCTGCAAATTGTCTCACCAGCTGTGTCTACTTTGCCAATTCTGAGTGGATCTTATTCAATTTAGATGCTCCCTTCTATCTTTCTCTGGGATAAGGCTGGGGACACGTCTGCCTATTTGGCCCCCATTTTGTCTCCTCTCTCTTCTTTTTTCTTAACAAGGCTATTCAGGATCACCCAATTCAAATTAGCCACAAAGTCACTCTCTGCTCATCTCCTTGTATTTCTCTGCGTGGCTCTGATGTCCGTGTCATATTTTTCTTGTTCATTTTTTTTTACTGGCTAATTATTGTGGTCACTCACTGAATTGTAAGCTCTGTGAGAGCAGGGCTTTATCCATCTTGTTGTCATTGTACCTCCCTGTGCCTTCAAAAGTGCTTGGCTCATAGATGTTTCTTACTTAATATTTGTGGAATAAGTGAGGAAGGAAGACAATGATGTTACTGCCTACCACACTGGTTAGATATGATTGCATAGGATGTTTTGAGTAAAGTTGGAGAGAGGCAAAGTGGAATCCATCCAGAGATTAGACACAAATAGCAAAAGAGGAACTGGTAAGATTCGACCTGGAAACATTGGGATGACTGGGAAATGGAAAAAGAAGTTATAAGAACACACTATTCACATTTCTGAAAGAAATAGTTTTCTGATAATTTTGAGCTGTCCCACAATGGGGGTGTCCTGCATGGCCATGTAGCCAGGAAGTTTCAGAGAGAATTTTGAAGGTGGTAGAATTAAAAACCTCCACAGTTCCTTACAAATATAATATTATCATTATAAAGTAAGATAACGTTTCACACAAGACCACCAGTTTCTTCCCAAATATAAAATGTGAGTGGAGAGCTTTAGGAAAGGTGGTTACCTTATGCTCTAAAGTGGAATTCTGTTTAGGATGGGAAAGACCTCACTGAAAAATCAATGCTTATGAGGTTGAAAAATATCACTCATTGTGTAAAAGTGTTTTTGCAACTCAAAAGAAAACCACTTTTGTGCTCCTTAAGGCTGCCGAGTTAGCTAATTTCTAGGTGAGGCTGTGCCACATGCCTTGTGAAAGCACTTGTGTTACTTCTGATAACAAACTCCTTGGATGGGATTTATGTCAGACCAACTCTTAAATTCCATATCCTTGTGGTTGATGCTTCAGTGAAGTGTGACTGTAATCTAATTTATTTAAGGATGTTTTCTTCCAATTAATGCCATTTAGTTTTACAAATTGCCTATCATGTTTTTCTTAATAACCTCAGAACTCAAGAAAATGGTGAAGACTCAACTTGAAATCTTTGCTTTAGGTTAAGTCATTTGAACATATTTTTCACTCTGAAAACTTCTGGAAAACTTTTCAAGGTTTTATTAAATTGCAAAACGTTTGATGGGCAGGTTTCAATATGTCTTTTCCATGTGTGAACACCAGAAAAGTGACTTTAAGCAACAATCTTAACCAAAAATATGCTCTTGCACCAAAGTTGAAAAAACAATTAAAAGAAAAAATCAGGTTGTAAGAATATGAATGTAGTTTAAGGATATATGTTTGTAGTTTATAGATAAGAAATAGACATATTAAATAGTTTTTGGTTTTGTAAATAGTAGAGGATTCATCTTTTCTGAGTCAATTATGTTACTTGCTTAGAACAGTGTGGAGATAGCACCATAATTCTGGAGAGATTACAAACTGTTTACATCAACACACAATTGCCTCAAAAGGGCCGTGTAATGTGTATGCAAGAGACAGTCATTAGTTTGCTGCTTTTTCACTAAACTGTTTCTACTGTGGAAAAACTCTGCATTGTACTTGTCCCATGGAGTAAAGTCAGAGATGTATCTTCCTCTCTGAAGAAAGGGCGATTTTATAATAATGCAAATGTAAATACTAGTCAGCAAGCTTAATCCGCATAGGAGCACTACAACTTGACCTTGAGAACATTGCCTATTCTATTTTAGGACATTTCTAACTCCATTTCCTTTAATTAAAAATAGTCTTGGCCTTGAAACTAACACGGATTTTTAGTTTATTTGAGTATACAAATTGACAAATGCAATCGATACCTACCTTACAGTGAATTTTTAATAGTCAGAGAATGAGTACATGTTATTGAACTGAACTGGTTTTCACTTGGAAGCTTCTCATGATTTTTCATGACCGAAAGACTGTAAGTTTATATTTCTAGATCCATCCTTTCATTTGAGTGTTCCATATATTCAAGTGGATCATTCATGTTTCAACATTCTGCCTTCTTTTCAAATTCAACTTGGCCACAACTGGGTTTATCATCTCTTTAAACCTGTGCTGACACTCAATTCTTGGATTTTGTCAATGACATCAACTTTTTATTGTGGTTTTGGGGCTGGAAACATGAGGCAGAGTAGCGCAAAATTGTTATTTGTGAAAACATTATGTAAATTCTTAAGTTCTGTCCAGATGTAAAATATTAATATTCTTGCATCTTCTATATAAAACCATGGTAATCAAATTTTCAATGTTTGCAGTATCCTTCTTTGTTTTCATATCTATAACTGTAGTTCAAATCTTCATTATGTTATGTGCCTGTGTTCAGTAAAGCTTCATTCATTCATTCAGTCATTCAAAGCTCTGAGTTGGGCAACTACTATGTGCCAGACAATATGCTAGATGGCAAAGTAGTTATAGTAATAAGACAGAAATAGTTCCCACCTCCATGAAGTTTACAGTTTCATGGCAAAGGTGGGCATAGAAGTAAGTTTAAGCATGATAAATATAAAGAACAGAGTTCCATGTTTGCATGTATCAGATGAACTTAACCTAATCATGGGTGTCAGAAAACCTAGCTGATCTCTTTTTGGCTTATAATGATGACATCAGTTTTCCTCAGACACCATTAATATCATATCATTCATACTAAAAAATTGAATAACCCTCAACCCCCATCCACTCTGAATATCTTTTCAAAGTCTCCATAATTTGTCCCTATCAGGAATATTTCTTCACTGTTCCATGGATATATTATACTTTCCCCAGTTATAGCTCTCTTTATGATATTATTACCTTCGTCCTTGACCCACATACAGTTTTCCCTATCATTAAAAGCCCTGGTGAAAATGAATTACTGATGTTTTGGGCTTTACTGGCTAACCACGTTGTGATACTGTCTCTTGCAATCTCTTACAACTCCAAGTTTATCTTGTAGATTTGTAAAGTTTTGGATATTCTAACTGGGACTTCCAACACTACTTTCTAAAGTGATAAGCAATTTCTTTTTCTTATCTTGAAACAAGTGTGTGAGTGTGTATGTGTGTGTTTTCATGGAGATTTTGCTTTAACAGGTTGGCCAAAGATAATTTATAACACTTGAAAAGTTACTAATAGGTCAAGTTGACAATTTATTCACCCAAGATATTGTAAATATATTTAATTGAACTTAATTATCATAGTTTTATTGCTTCTCTATTTTGGCATTGAAATAGAAACATCCTACTTAAGGCACTTACTAATAAAGTATTTGGAACTGCAAAACTGGCCTCAGGATTAATATTTCCTATACTTGGTAGTGATATACATACATAAACATATATATATCATATGTACATGAACTCACACTGATACACATATGCACATATACTGACTACATATTTACATATGTATATGTGTATTAAAATAGTTAAACATGAGAACATTTGGATTAGACATTCATGAGAGTAGAAAAATGTGCTTTTCATAATCGAACAAAAGCTTCCAGATGCATTCAATTGTGTTTAGAGAGCTAAAACAATGGCTTAGTTTAAAAAAACCAAAAACTTGCCATGGCCTTTATTCTTAATTAGAACAAGTGTCTTTGACATATTTGAAGACATTTGACTTAAAAATAGCCAAGTTGAAAGTATTTAAGAGTGACACATGAGCGCCATTCCTGACTGGACTTTGCACTCTGTATCTGTTGCAGGCATCCATCTCCTTGACTTCAAAGAGAATTTCCCGGAATGAAACCACTACACAGCGAAACAATCTGTCCATCTTCTGCTTCCATTGTATTTGAAACTCAGCATCAGTATCTGTGTACAGCTGAGCCCAGTGAAGTGTTGAATCCGACAAAAACTCCAGCACTCTACCACATGCCAATGGAGTTCCTTTGCAAAGCTCCTGGTTCCCAAATGGAAATCCTGTCTTGGCTCTTTGGAGGCACTGACGAGTTTTGAGAGAGAGCAGACCAAGACCTGGATGTTTACAATTATGTGTGCTTTTCCTTGACATCAGTGCTTTAACATGTGGATTGATCCTGTGTGGTCCATGCATAAAATCAGGGGGTAAGCAGTATTTGAGGACATATACTGTGGTCAGATAGATTTAGGACAATCCTTTTCCCTTAAGTATGTTCTTGAACATATTTAATAAATATGCTCAAGAACAATAGTCCTGGCCCTGGCTGATGTGGCTTGATTGATTGGGCATCATCTCACACACAGAAAGGGTGCCAGTTGGATTTCCAGTCAAGGCACATGACCGGGGTTGCAGGCTCAATCACCGGTAGGGGCATGCAGGAGCCAGCCGATTGATGTTTCCCTCTCACATTGATGTTTCTTTCTCTCCCTCCCTTTATTGTCTCTAAAAAAATTAATAAAAAATATTAAGAAGGAAAAAGAACAACAGTCCTGACACAGCATGGTCCCAACACATCAAAGAAGACACATCAAAGAAGGCTTCAACTCTGACACTCCACTGTTCTACCAAAGCAGGAAACAAAGACATTTTAGGAAGACCAATGCAAGCTGGGAAGAAAATGGTGTGAAGCTTTGGGGAACATGGTGATATGTAGAGTACAGGTTTTGACAGCAGGCAGACCTGAGTTTGAATCCTGGAAATATTCTTCACGATGTAGTCTCAGGTTGTCATTAAAACTTACGTAGTGTCTGCTTTCTCATGTGCAAAATGAGGAGAATAATATGTATCCCTATTGCTTTGTGGTGAAATTAACAATAATGCATGGCACATAGGAGGTGCTTGTATTAGGATTCTCCAGAAAAACAGAAACAATAGATTATATTCATAGAGTATGGATATGAAGATATCTACTAGTATTATAAGGAATTGGCCCCTATGATTTTGAAGGCTGAAAAGCCCAAGATCTGTCATCTGCAAGCTGGAGACCAAGAAGAGCCGATGATGGAATTCCAGCCTAAAGATTGGCAGGTTTGAGACCCAGGAAGAACTGATTTTTCAGTTGGAGTCGGAAGGCAGAAAAAATCTGCTCAAGGTAGTCAGGCGGGAATGGTCAGCCTTTTTGTTCTAGTCAGGCCTCCAACTGATTGGAACAGGCCCAACCACATTGAGGAGGGCAATCTGCTTTACTCAGTCCACCAATTCACTGCTAAACTCATCCAAAAACACCCTCAGAGAAACAGCCACAATAGTATTTGACTAAATGCCTGGGCACTCCATGGCCTAGGCAAGTTGATACATAAAATTAACCATCATAGTGTTTTATAAATGAAAACTTCTATACTAATAATAGAGGAATATGCAGATTCACCAGGATGCCATCATATAACGACCAATCAGGACGGGGCGAGGCTGTAGCGAAGAGCTCTCAGCATGCCTGCGCTGGGGGTCCAAAGGGCGCAGAGAGGAAGGGAGAGCAAATGGGCAGTTAGGGGGATCAAGCAAGGAGAGGAGAGCAGATAGGCAGTTAGGGGAATCAGGCCAGGAGGGGAGAGCAGTTAGGCAGTTAGGGCAATCAGGCTGGCAGGGGAGAGCAGTTAGGGTGATCAGGCCAGCAGGGGAGAGCAGTTAGGGCCATCAGGTCGGCAGGGGAGCTGTTAGGGGCATCAGGCAGGCAGGCAGGTGAGCGGTTAGGAGCCAGTGGTTCTGGGTTGTGAGAGGGATCCCGGATTGGAGAGGGTGCAGGCCGGGCTGAGGGCCCCCTCATGCATGATTTCATGCACCAGGCCTCTAGTCTATTAATAATAATGATCAGAAATATAGTTTATATTCTTTCCTGTTTCTGTCTAACGTGATGCTGAAATTTAAATCTCATATTTTATTTTCAACTCAATCCATTTAAATAAAACACATTAATTAATTGTTTTATAACTATTAATAATAACTTTTGATTACTAATAAAAATAGCTGCCTAAAGTCAAGAAAGCACTGGAACTTTAAATAATGAAAATCATTACAGTGGTCCACTATTTCTATGTTTATATTTTATTGATGTATTCAATCATTAAGAAAAAAATGTAACATTGCCATTAGTACTGATCACAGAAGTGTAATTGGCTATAGAGTGTAGGCATTTCCATTTTCTAACTTTGGGTAGCAATGCCTTCCTCATTGCTGAGTGTCTTGAACACCGGGTCATTTGCTGGTCAATGTGGTATCAAATGGACATATCTAACTTCATTCACTGGAGACATTTGCTGAATGGAAAGCCAACCCTGTGACTCATTTGGAGGATTTCCATCTGTCTTTCCCATACAGGGAGTGGTAAAAACCACCACCACAGTCACAGGCAGACACTTGAAGGGGACTCTTTCAATGTAGTTTTGTATGAGACACTGTAGACTGGGAGTATGGACACCCTGGTTCTAATTACAGACCTGGCACCAAAATTTCCCAGCCCCTTGAGGAGCCTCAATGTCCTCATCAGAAAGCGAGTGATTAGACAGGATGGCTTGCATGACTTCCAGCCACAGAATCCTTTCTTTCTAAGGGCCGTGTTTACCTCTTTCTCTGGTAATTGGCTTGCCCAGGCCAGGAGAGTGAACCGGGCTTGCTGTATAGACGAGCTCAGACAAGCTGCCTGCAAGGCTCACCTCCATCCTCTGGGCACACGTGCACTTTGAAGTGAACCAAGTGGAACCTGAGCCATGAAGACAACCCCGCCGTCACCCCATCTATGAGCCGAGAGGGAAAGTACATTTTTGCAAGTGTGGGCTCCAACTGACCTGCCAAAACTAAGCACCACGGTGAGAATGGTATCATGGCAGGATGAGCTCATTCAGAGAACAAAAGAGTGAGAAAAATAGAGCTTCCCTTGGGCTGCAGAGTCATGTAAGTATGAAGAAGGAAATACGAAAGGAGCCACTTCTCAATAAAAACAATTCCAGAGGATTGAAATATTTTATCAAATTTTTCCCTTGCAACTTAAAACATACATATGCTCATATGTTTCCTCAGAAAACATAACACGAAGAGAAAAACTTTATGGGGTTTCTTCTGGAAAGCAATATTGTTACTCGCTTAATGTCACCTAGGGGTTGCCTAGAAACTCCCTAGGATACTATAAAATAAGAAAAGGGGGTCTATGTGGAATGCCTAAAAGTGAGACTAAGAAACATGACTTAGATTGGGTTTCCTAGAAGTGGACTTGAGACAAGTATTGGGGTCAAATAGTTTATTAGGGAAGTACTCTTAGGTGAAATCTATAAAACGGTAAGGCAAGGACAGAAATACAACTAATCAATTGTGGAGGATAGCAGGGGAGTCCCCTGATTCTAAAGGGAAACTGGTGTATGGGTTAAATCTCAGTTTGTCTACAGGGCAGTCATTGGCTAAGGGAAGTTCCTGGGCAAGGGAAGAAAACAGGCACCAAAGATGGGGGTTTGGCTCATAGAAACAACAGAAATTTACTTCTCCCAGTTCTGGAGGTTGGGAGTTCAAGATCCGGTGCCAATATAATTGGGTTCTGGTGAGGGCCCTTTTCTAGGTTGCAGATGGACAATTTCCTCATTGTATCCTCATATGGCAGAAAGCAAAGCAAACTCTCTTGGAGCTATTTATTTATTTATTTTAAATCCTCACCTAAGGATATCTTTTCCCATTGATTTTTTTTTAGAGAGAGTGGAGGGAAGGGAGGAATGGTGTGGAGAGAGAGAGAGAAACATGGATGCGAGAGAGACATCTATTAGTTGCTTCTTGCATGTGCTCAGACAGGGGCCTGGGATTGAGCCTACAACCGAGGCACGTGCCCTTGACTGGGAATCAAACCCATGACCCTTTGGCACATGGGCTGATGCTCTAACCACTGAGAAAAACTGGCCAGAGCTCTCTTGGAACTCTTAATAGGGCACTAATCCCAGTCATGAGGGCTCTGCTCTCATGACCTCATCTAATTCTGATTACATCTCCAAAATCTCCCCCTCCTCATACGGGGTAGTTTCAGTAAAGGAATTTTAGGGAGATACACAGCTTGTCCACAATTATACAGACACATATTTGACTTTGCAATTGTGGAGTGATAGCTTAATACTGTGCCTCCTGAACTTTTCACCCAATGATTGTAGTATCCATAATGATGCTTACCAAATGAATGACCTATCTTATATTTCCCTGCATTTTAAAAAATATTTCCTTGATTAAAAATGTAAGTGCTTTTATTGCCCCCTCTTCTTTCTCTCTCTCTTTTATTATGTGTAAGTACTCATGGGTTTTTACAAAAGCCAATGTATCATGATAAATTGCTATCTTTTTGGTGCTTTAATTTTTCCAGAATTGGGCAGTGGTTGCCTTCCCAAGATGGCTCCTTGATATGACCCCACTTGGTCATATCAAGCCTTTTCTTGTTTTCTGACACACGGAGATGACTCAGGCTCACCTTGCACTTGGTCCCAGAATCAATAACTTCTCCATGGTTATTTTCTGTTTAACTTTAAAAACAATATTACTAATTCCACAATACTGCTTCAGATTTTTTACTAACCACCTGGAAGCAAAACCATTTGGAGCATTTTAGGAGTAACCACAAAATGCTAAGAGGTTTTCTCATAGTATTTCACATAATCCTTGCAGGAGAGATAAGTAATATTTTATTCATTTTAAAAATAAAAAAAGTCAAGGCTTAGGGACATGAAGGAACTTGTTTAAGGTCACAGAAGTATGTCCCAATCTAAAGCCCATATTCTCTTTCTTTCTTTGGCAAGGTGTTTCTCAGAGACTTACAAAGAAGGACTCAACCTTAGCTCTAGTCTGAAAGCCCATTTGTGTGAACATTTAATGTTCAACTATAGAAGTAGGCGAGCTACTAAAACAAACAGAGACTTAATGTTTAATATTAAATTCCTAAAGTCTATGATAAAATATTTGTTCAAAGAGATAAAGGTTCAGAATGTTACCCCTTAATAATATATATTCCTGCTTGGAAATTGTAACGCCTTATAAATATTAAAAGAAGATATTTCAAAAGTGTCTAGCATTTAACTTATATTGGAGTAATTCTGTATTGGTGAGAAAAGAGTTTCACGCCTCATCTAAATAGAATAATTGATACTTTTGACCATAATTAAATAGAAGGGTTAAAATTAGAGTATAAATTACACTACATCATTTTCTAAAAGTATTTCAGAAAACAGTGACCACATTATCTTGATTAAATGATTGGGATATCATTTCTCCAGCATGAAAAACCACCCAATTCATAGTCCTATAATTAGAAATATTGGCTTTAACCACCAAAGCCTGATCCTTTGAAAGCCATGACCACAGTAACCACCTCTAGTCAATTCCTGCATGTGGAGACCAATGTGACTCTTCTGGAAATGCAGAGACACAAAACTTTACCATGGCCATTATTGCATGATTTCTCACTGTAGTTACTGATATTCCTTCACAAGACTGTGTCTTTTATGTTATTATCTTTACATATAATAGGTGCCTTGCACTTAATAGGCACTTTAAGAAGATTTGGTAAATAATTAGAAAACAGCAATTCAAATACTGATCATTGTAGTTAGAACACTCATATTCTATTATTTGATAAAGTCATTAATTAAATATTTATCAAAGCACTGTGGGAAATACATAGCAAATATGATCAACCAATAGCTTTAAAAACCTTATGAGTGGAAAATTAAAACAACAGTAAGATACCACTACACACCTATCAGAATGGCCAAAATCCAGAACACTGACAACAACAAAGGTGAGGATGTGGAGCAATAGGAACTGCCATTCATTGCTTGTGGTGATGCAATGAGGCAGGTACAGATGAATAGGCAGAGCACAGAGGATTTTTAGGGTGGTGTTTATACTCTACATCTATACTAATGATAGAGGAATATGCAAATTGTCTGGAATGCCATCACAGTAACAGTAACGACTGAACAGCAGGCTGGCAGGCTGTGTGGGGTGACCAGGCCGGTGGGGGGCAGTTTGGGGTGACCAGGCTGGTGGGGGGGGCAGTTGGAGGCAACCAGGCTGGCAGGGGGGGCAGTAAGGGGTGACCAGGCTGGCAGGGGGCAGTTAGGGGCGATCAGGCCAGCAGGCAGAGTCAGTTAGGGGTGATCAGGCTGGCAGGAGGGGAAGTTAGGGGTGATCAGGCAGGCAGGCAGGTGAGCAGTTAGGAGCCAGCAGTTCCGGATTGTGAGAGGGATGTCCAACTGCCAGGGATCGGGCCTAAACCCTCAGTCAGACATCCCCCGAGGGATCCCAGATTGGAGAGGATACAGGCTGGGCTGAGGGAGATCCCCCCTGTGCACGAATTTACTGCACTGGGCCTCTAGTAATATTATAATGATGGATACATGCCATTTATGCAAAGTGGTAGCAGCCACTTTGTAAGATACTAGTAGTTTAGCAATTTCTTACAAAACTAAACATACTCTTACCATATAATCTAGCAATTGCAATCTTTGGTATTTATTCAAAGGAGTTGAAACTTAACATTGTGTATGTAAATTCATACAAATTTTATTCATAACTTCCATAACTTGGAAGCAATTAAAATTTCCATCAGTAGGTGAATGGATAAAGAAACTGTGGTACATACAGACAATTAACTATTAATCAGCACTATAAAGAAATACATTATCAATACATGAACACGCATGGAGTAATCTTAAGTGCACGTTACTAATTGAAAGAGGACCATCTAAAAAGTCTACATAAAGTATGATTCCAATTATATGCCATTCTGAAAAAGGAAAGACTATGGAGACAGTAAAAAGATCAGTGATTGCCAGGGGCAGAAGCAGGTATAGATGAATGGCCAGAGCACAGGGGATTTCTAGGGCAGTGTTTATACATTGCATGACATTATAATGATGGATACATGTCATTTACACATTTGTCCAACCTATAGAATGTAAGGCCATGTATTTGTAGTCCTAAAAATCTCATTTGAAATAATAAATTAATGCTAAACCCATTGAGTTGTAGTAATTTCCACAGGTATTTTTGAGTGAGAAGAGCAAGACATCAAAATTGTAAGTCAGTAAAAAAAAACAATAAATACTCATACATATAGATATATTTACATGCGCATTTCTATGTAGGATTAAATAATCAAGGATTATAGGAACAGTTGGGCTAATGTGAGGCATGGAGAGAAAGAAGAGGGTAGCTAAGGAAACCATCCCTTCTCCACTTAGAAAGGATGAATACGAGCCACTATTGAGGATATTTAAAATTGCACAATATCAACTGTGAATAAAATACCCAATGAGATATCCTTGGGCACTTTGATTTGTACAAAACCTGAGGTTATGAGTTTAGGAAACTACTGAGATATTCATTTTGATGCTGTAGCCTTATTTCAAGGGTCTGTTTCCTTCTGTAACCCCATCAACGTTCTCAGACTCTCTTGCACAGGAGTAACCAGAGGGCCTTCTCCTAAGGGCTGCCTGCTTTGGATGAAGAGAGAAAAAAAAATAATTCCTAAGGCCTCTTGGTTTGAATCTTGCTATTGCGTCCAATAATCTAGAGCTATTGTATGCCCTTCAATCTAAGACAACACCATCAATTGGAAGAAGACTCACTGTTTTATGTACTGTAACCACACCAAATGTGAGGACCAATTGAACCATGCAGCAATGCTCTCTTATCACCTATAATTTTCACTTAATAGTCATTAAAATAGCTCTTTTGTATTGAGATTTATTTTTTATCACACATCATTCTTAAATAAATAAAAAGATAAAAAGACAAGTAAAAAATAATCTATGCCAGCTATACTGTTTAAAGTATTCTTACGATGCTTTCATATTCACTTAGCAACTTTTCAGAAATACCTTCTGACCTGGAATCATTGATATTGGTGCTTTCCTAACAGTATCATTATTGGTGCCATCAAGAATGTTGTTTTGGTACAGCATTTCTTGAGAACGTTCCTCTATGGTCTCTGAAATTTTCTTCCAATGACACCTGTTCTGTAAACGTTGATGCTGGTACTCTCTTGATCTTAGGAACAAATATCAAAGGAAAGTTTCTAGGTAACAACTGGAATTCATATTTTTCCTCAAATTGACGTTTTGTGTTTTGCCGGCCAATATTTGTACCACTGGGAAAAATCAGAAAATGTGTTCCTATGCAGGCAGCAGCAACTACATAATGACAACAGTCTGGCTAGTAGTGCTTAGGAGATGTCATCAATGGTCTACCTTAGGATAAATAAAATAACGTACTTTGTATTGATAGAGCTACTGATTATAATATTTCCTAATTTATTTTCTACTATATAATCGTGTTAATTTGAATTTCTCAGCTCTCTGGGAGGGCTTTCTCCTTATTTAAATACTTAGCTCTAGGACCCTGGCAGAACCTCTGCAGCATCTTGGAAGGCGAGTGCCCTTTCTTATAAAAGTCTCACCCTGAAGGCCATAATGCACAAGCTGCAGAATGATATTTTATTGGTAAAACATACTTCATTCTTGGGTGGTTTAAGAGGAAGTTTCAAATCCAAGCTACAACATGACATCCAACAAGAAACTGACCTTGGAAAGCTCACCATTCGAAAAAGGGAAGTGAACTAATATGTCCCTCCTGGATTAAGTTATATAATCCCCAAGGTGTCCATGTGTGTGAGCGGGACTACCATCTGGTCCTGGCACGAAATGAGGCTAATAAATTCATTTAAAATGTCAGTCTCAGTTTAAACTACATGAACTGCGTGGTCTCCAAACAGAAAACCCAATAGCTCAGTCCTTTGTTATTCAAGTTTTTATTACACTCAGCAATAAACTAATCCCCAACTGGTGGAGTAACCTCAGTGGTTGTGACTCCTTTTCAGTGAATTTGGCTAATATGCTGCTGGTTGTAATATTATAAGGGAAAGCACGAAAACAAGACCAATGCTGCTTACATATTTTGGAAATATATTCTTTAGTCTTTAAGAACATGTTAAAGAATTATATCTACTGTACACTTTAAAGACATTACATTTTTTTCTCTTCCTTAATGTATCAGCCATTCCAATCTTCTCGAAAACTTTTTTTTGCATTTCAGCATTTACTAAGATCACTCAGCTTACTTTCACCTTTTAATTTGTGTGGAATAACAAAAGGCTTTTATTTTTTGGTATGGAGAGGTAAGATTTACCCCGTGTTCTTCCTCTGAAATTAATATAATAAGATCCATTGGTTCCAGAGCAGAGGTCATTATCTACATAAGGCACAGCCCATGTTTTTTCATGGTTCCTTTCTCTCTCCTTCTCCTTCTCCTTCTCCTTCTCCTTCTCCTTCTCCTTCTCCTTCTCCTTCTCCTTCTCCTTCTCCTTCTCCTTCTCCTTCTCCTTCTCCTTCTCCTTCTCCTTCTCCTTCTCCTTCTCCTTCTCCTTCTCCTTCTCCTTCTCCTTCTCCTTCTCCTTCTCCTTCTCCTTCTCCTTCTCCTTCTCCTCCTCCTCCTCCTCCTCCTCCTCCTCCTTCTCCTCCTCCTCCTCCTCCTCCTCCTCCTCCTCTACCTTCTCCTCCTCCTCTACCTCCTCCTCCTCTACCTCCTCCTCCTCCTCCTCCTCCTCCTTCTGTTAATCCTTACCTGAAGATATTTTTCCATTTATCTTTTAGAGAGAGTGGAAGAGAGAGGGAAAGACAGAGAGAAACATCGATGTGAGAGAAACATATCGCACAGGCCCTGGGAGAAGCCTGCAACCAAGGTACGTGACCTTGACCGTAATTGAACCCGGGACCCTTGGTACACAGGCTGACCCTCTACCCACTTAGCAAAACAGGCTAGGGATTCATGGTTCCTGTCTTAGTTTACTTTCTTGTTGAGGATGTTGAGGAAAGAAAACATATACACAACTTGTGAATAACAGCAGGAGCAGTATATGCATACTGCAGAATGAGGGGCAACATCAATAAATGCTTATAGATATGGGGGTAATTGTTGACTGTTGAGTTGGAGGGCATTTTGTGTAGGAGGCAGAATTTGTGTGTTTCACTGACATATTCTTTTCACTGGTTTTACAGGGAACAGGGAAAGCACTTCCATTTTGCATTCTGAGGTTTTCTCCAAATTTTTAGGGATTTCTTATTGGAGCGAAGCCAGTTGGACTTGGTAAAATGGCTGGGATGGAGCACTAGAAGCCAGGGAATACTGTCATTTTTTGCTCCAGTAAGTGGGGACTGGGATGAGAGTCTGAACAGGATTGAGCAAGCACCTTGATGGGGCACTCCGCCCAGCCCATCCTAGCTCTTCCCTCTGGTTACATTCTTTTTCTGAACCACCTGACCTTGCAGGGCCCTGTGCATAACTGCTCCCTGCCTTGAGGTGCAAAAGTATAATTCACGAGGCCCCATCTTGATGGGAATGGGCCCAAGAGAAGGTGAAGTGAGTACCTTCCCAAGGTCTTCCTTCTTACTTTTGTTCTGGGGGGGGGGGGGGCGGGGGGAACCACCTGTTCCTCTCAAAAGGAACTTCTCTGCCCACCTGTTTCCTGCAGCCTCTGCTTCTCACCAAGCTCATTTACATAAGAAATGCACAAAAATGATAAAAGCGAAGTCACATGTAAGCTATATAGCATCCTATAAATGGATGATGTTCCCTTTTGGCAACACAATCTCCATTTATGCTTGCTGTCGGGTTTTTTTTAATGATCTCTTAGAGATTCAGAATTGTGACCTAGCAACTGTTTGTATAAGAAAACTTGCTGCCAAGCCTCTTTTATGCTTTGTCAGTCAAATTGACATTTGAAGTTTTCAGGCATGACCTAAGCTACTCTCAGGGTACGGAGAACTTTGGGATGCAGCTTTCAGAAAGTTT